>NC_071441.1:57787867-58037867 GCF_017976375.1 Cuculus canorus
AACCAGGTGTTCCTATACAACCACCATTACATCTTTTCCCCATCATAAGGATAATAACAGCTGAATCAGACACTTGAGTCAGAGCACAGGAAAACAGATGTATCCTCTAAAACATTTTGTCTTTGGATTTTTCCTTTTTTAAATTGCTCAATAAAGTTTTAAAATATTTTTTTCCCTAAAGCATTTAACAAAAAGGAATGTTTTTCACATGTAATTTGTACATTGAAGAGGATCAAAAAAAGATATGTTTTGATGACACATAAAAGGGTGGTGATAATGCTTTGGAATTATATTTGTAAAAACCTTACCGTGAAAGTTTTTGAATTGTTTGTGTGGGAGGAGAAAGGAAGAATAGTAAAATTATTAGTTAAAGTGAAACTACTCAAGCATTCAAACTGTACATTATTTATCTTTATAACAAAATTGTGGAACTCATTGCCACTGAATGTTTTGTAGTTCAAAGTTATAAGAGAAACTAGAGAGGAATTGGATAAATTTTTTTGGATGCACTTGACAAGGGTTGAAATATACAGGTCTGAGAGTCACCCAGGTGATCCTGAAGGTGTATCCTGTGTGCACATGATTAACCAGCTGATGAGACATAAAATCTCTTCTTTAGCTGGAGATAAAGGCCAGTATTCTTACTGTTTCATCCAGTATGCTTAAAGTATGCATTCAGTCCTAGAACATGTAAAACAAAAGCAAAAGCAATGTTTTCCAGAGAGAGAGCATAGCAGCTAGAAGACAAGATCTTTGTATAATCAAAAAAAGTATAGACTGAAAATAATGTTATAAAAGTTGTCTTATTTTAACTGGCCCTATGGGAAATGATGGTAATAATCAGGAGTTTTTGACAACTGGAACAAATCACTGCCTCGTTTTGTAGTTTAGGTAGAGTGTTAACTTAGATCCTCCTAAATATGCTGAGGTAACCAACCGAGCATCCAAAAATACATGTTCTGAAAGTGAAAGCACTGCTTAAAAGTGATTCTATTATCTGCAATGCTAAATGATTTGTTTACAGAACTTTGCTTATGAACAAAAAGAGAGCAAACCCCACCTAGAAAAAATGGAATGCAGTAGGCACCAGGGGACAGATTTGGCACTTTTTGTGAAACAGACTTCTTTGTAAAGCCATGTGAATATGTGGAAGATTGCAAGTCTGGGTCCTTAGGGAGAATTTGAAAAGTAAGGGAGATCCATATGTAAAGGGTCCTCAGTGCAGTTCTCAAGCCAGAAAAATGGTGGCAAAAGAATTCATAACCTTTTTACAAATAATACCAAAGGAATTTCCTGGTTTAAGATTTAAACCGAGAGCCAGAATGAATATGATAGCTAGCCTGTACAAACCTGCTGAAATTCTGCTTAGTCCAATTGTTAGCCATTACACCTGATGAACTGTAGGATGCTTCACTCAGAAAAATGTATGGGCCTAATTCTGACGCAGAAAAAGAGTGAATTTCAGGGTTCTCAGGTTGTTTCTAAGGTTTATGTATGAGAAGAATGCCGTCAAAACTGTGGGGAGAAAAGATCTGTGTTATTTATGAGAGAACAGGTGAAGAAAGATGAACTCATCACACAATGGAACTTATGTCTCTCTGCTATGTCATTTCTCTTTTTCTTTGATAAGAGCACCTCTTCGACTGAAATATTGGCTCTGACTCTCAAGCACCTTGCTGCTATTCTGGCACACGGGTGTGAGTCGTCTGGGTTAGCCTGAGATCAAAGCTGGCCTCCTGACCTATCTTTTCTTCTATCTATTAAAACGAGCTGTTTGCAACTTAGACTTAAACATTGTAAGATTTGATAAATGAGCTTTAACCTGAGGTCTCTTGTTAATTGGGGTGTCTGAAACTTGTTGTTTCAGTTGAAGCAGCCATCTTCTGAGGGTATTTGGGGACCAAGTCTCATTCTGGGAAATATTAATTAATTTGGTGCCTAACTACTTGGAGGGTAGAGGCCCACTGGCCATACCATGGAAGTACAATAACTCATAAAAAAAAAAATCCCTGCTCTTTGGCACAGTAGAAGCCAACTCAAACTCTTAATGAATGTACTCTTTTATCACTACATTTCTTTACAAATTCTTGCTACCATTCAAATTGCAGTATTGCTCAGAAATGCTGTAGTTAAGGACATGGTTTTCCACAAGATGTGCTGGACAAAGGCTGGATCCATGCTGGGAGGAGGGAGGACCTTGTGCAGGGCCTAGGGAACCTTGTGGGTGGTAGCTTACTTTTCAGGGGACATCTGGGGCAAGGGACGACAAGTGATGTTGACAGCAGAATCCTGGCTACAGGGCAAAGTTTAGGATTAGGCAGAGACTCCATCTTGACTGTGGTGCTAAACATTGCCTCTGGATCTCCACTCTTACCCAGCAGTAAATGTGAGGGTGAAGGGTTCTCTTTCTTTGCTGGATAAGAACCAACTCAAATCACCCTGTATTTTATTCTGAGCACGTACAAATGTAGTTGTGATGGAGTGGTTGCTGCACTGGAAATTCACAGGAAAGTATACCTGGTGATAATTTATTCATACACTCAGGTCTTCAGTTGTCGGCATCCTGAAGGTGAAGATCAAAACATCTTAACACTGTAAATGTAATGTTTCAGACAAGTTAAAGGTGCATTTTGGGTTGTGTAAGATCCTTGCTTTATTTATTTGCTTATTTACCTAGCCACTGTTGTTTAGTATTATCAAGTAAATTAACAGACTTAATTCAACAGAGAAAAAATCCAAATGCTTCCTGTGAGATGGTCATTTAAACAAAAATTCAAGACTAGAAATCAGAAAAACAGTACTTTCTTTTATCCCTTTTTAGGAAATTTTAATTCCTTTTGGCTTTTGAAATGAAAGCCAAAATGGAACTGCTTGAAACAATATGAAACACAATTTGTTTCAAAGCTCTACACTTTCAAAGACACACTTTTCCAGTTCTATCTATGAGGAATTCTCCTCTTCAGAAATCTCTCGTTTTTGTCCAGAATTGTTGAATTTATTGCCAAGTGACCTGTAACTTTGTTAAGGATATGAAGGTAATTGGATAATACATTTACCATTCAATAAATTGAGAAGTGTATTTTAGCTACATAAATATAGCTGACTCAGCAGTTTCCTTCCCAGTTTAATAGCCTTTTCACTTGCAGTAAAAAAAAAGGAAGCCCTGGTTTCATATTATACCACAACAGACTTCTTGCAATTGATTTGAAAACATGAACCAGTGAGCCTGTTGCTGCAGGGAATGAGCACCATCAGCCCGTGTCCCCACTGCACGGGGATGCCAGGAATGCCAGCCACGCAATGAATGTGATTTACTGAGCCAGACCTGCCCCCAGACTGCTGTCCAGATGAAACACATCTGGAAGCCTGCCCACTGGAAAGACAGGAATGGGCATTATTTAATGCTTGAGATTTTTTGGGAACGGGACCAAAACCCTCTTCTGTGGGAGGAAATGAGAGAGGAAATGGCTTGTTATTCAGAAAAAGAGAGACAAAAAGAGAGAGAAGTGAGCTGTGAAGGTGAGGATAGGGTTGGCGAGGAAAAGAAGGTTCGTGCCCAATATTCTGGGAGGAAAAGATCTGCTGGAGTCAGAAGTATTAATGAACCAGCACAGATAAGGAAGAAACCTACCTGTTTGGAAGGTAATCAGCTCTTGATAGAAAAGTGCAGCCTTGCCAAGAATTATAATTTACAGATAATTAGGGGAAAGGGCTAACATAAATATGAGAAAAACTACAAAATCCTCAAAGCAGACTTAAAAAAAACTGTTAACCTTACAATTCAGCATATTACAGCTGACAGCAAACAGGAAGAGGAAATATAGGCATTACATAATTAAATCCGAGACAACATACCTTTTAATAAGGGTAATCAGTCAAATTTTTATGTTGACTCAGGCAGTAGAGGTTGCTTTCAGCCTAGAACTATATCACAAATTGTTCAGTGCTGGAAACTGCCCTTACCAGGAGAAGCTGCCGAATACCACTTGTTCCAAGGACCTGCATTCAGGGAATCAGCAAAGTACATCAAAACCCTCACAATTTTACACAAAAGAGATGAAATCACCGAGGTACTAAGGGAAGACAGATCTTTCCCAGAAGCATGTGTTCTGGGTCAATACTACAGTACTGTCAGAAAGCTTATAATATTGTATCCGATCTGTAGATGAAAGTTGTAGGATTTTATTCTCTAGTGCCCCTCCTCAAACACTGAAAATTGCAAAAATTGCAAGCAGGAAAAAAATAGGTTTTCATCAAAACAATCTGAAAAAGGCTGAAATGGAAGGGAGGAGTGTCAGGAAGCAAGTAAGAGAGCTTTGTATGTCTCAATACTCTCTACACTCTGTGATATCTGCTCTATAGGAAAATAAAGCTTTTACTATAACAAGTGGAATAAAACATGGTGCTTGGACTCAACACTGCTCCTCCGTCACTGCCTAGTGGCCAAGCCCTGTTCTTTTGCATCTAGAAAGTCTCCCGGAAGAAATAAATATTATCACACATGATTCCCTTAGGATGCTAACAGAACTAAACAGAATCGTTTTCCTTTCCAGCAAGAGAATTTTCTGTTGTTCACTGAAATAGCAGGAGAATGTGCATCCTTACAGCATTTTAACGGAAATAATGACAGAGGCAATTTCTGTTAATATTTCAATATACTGCAGGGTAACAAAAATCTGCAAAGGTTTGTGAGGCTGAATATATACATATATAATTTTTTTTAACATAACTTTTGACATGGAAAATATACTATTAGCAAATGGGTCTTTCTTCCTACACTTTGAGATTTCATTGGTGCTTAAAGGAAGGTTTAATTCTTTTATCTCTGGGGGATGAGGATAAAACCATTTCCTGACACATACATCATTTTTTGTGACATCTTAAAAAAACTAATGGAAGAAAATGTGAGAGTGTGGGCATTTCAGTGTCTTACCTGGCATGCCCCAAACCCCAATGTAATTGATAATTTCATATTAAAATAACTTGATAAAACCACTTATTTTTTGTGTGTTGCGGAGGGAAGGTTTGGTTTCATTAATATTTTTCTACTACTGGTCTATACATGCTTGAGTTGTTTCACAGCCTTCTTGCCTGTTCACTGGGATGATAGCTAGAGGCAATCAAACGGGGGCCAGTAGTACAATGCTCCTTTGAACAATGTTTCACAGAAAAGACATCTGTTGTGCATACAATCAGTCTTTCAAGGACTAAAAGAGGTGTTACCTACATTTCACTTCCTCATACAAATCTCTAGGTTCCTTAAATTCCACATATATGCCATCACAAGTAGTGTAGTTTTCTTTGTGAAGACACACAGCTTGATTTGGATATTAAAGGCATCTTGGAATTCATACATCCGGACTGGATAAGACATTTCTTCATCTGTAGGGCCTATATAAATATTGTTCTAGGGGAGATTCAGCTGAACCAGCAATCAGAAAAATGGAGTCCTCTGAAGGCAAATGTATTTCTTATTTCTTGGCTATGATATTAATAAGTGAGGTGTGAAATTCCCTTTTCATGACATGGTATTTGCAAGTAACTCAAAGCAAAATATTTGTGCTACATTCTGTTCACCTTATTCACTCCATTAGTCCTACCACCTTCAAGAAGGCTTGTGCTGTGCATACAGCAAGTGGGATTTGGCTCTTTATTCTACTTCAGCCCACTGCAGTTTGCTTTTGCACAATGACAGACCAGGGAGACAGATGCATGCATTAAATTTAAGTTTCATTAACTTCCCTTAGTCCTAACTGCTGCTGACGTTCAGGTTCAGGTTTCATGGGGCTGCAGGCTTGTACAGCGGTTTTGGCTTTGTGGTTACAGCTGGCTTTCTGCTCCTGAAACACAGAGGCATTGGAGGAGTCCTACTTTTCAACCATCTTTGGGTTCACGTTGTTATGGAGACAAAACCTGACTGCCTGGTTTCTGTGTGGACAGTGGTAAGATAGTGTGACAGTGATATTTAGGGGTCTGAAGGCTGAGCTAGACAGTAGTGCAAGAGAAATCAGAGAAGCACCCTCATTTAAATGGGCAGGAGGGAAAATGGCAACCACATACATAGCCTGGTAATGACAAAAAAATATATGTTTCCAAATGCAATGGTGACCACTGCCCACCCAGTCAGTCCCGCTGCTAAGAAGCACCCAATGGCAGCTGTTAACACAAACCTTGTGCAGAGAAAGGTAAGCGTTATTGTGAAGGCTGAAAGCACTCAACTATGTGTCTTGTGAGGAAGGAGTACTTATTTTGGAAAGGCTAGAGCCTTCTTATTAAATAATAATTTTAAAAAAGTTTTTAACCCCTGTGGGGTTTTGCAGCATCTCGACATAAGTTGCCAAAGATTTCTTTTATTAAGGCGCTTTCCAATACTAATCTACTTATTCAATATCTTACAGTTCTGCATATGTATGTGAGGGTTTGTAATTTCAGCTTTAAATACATATAAAATTTATTCTGATTTTCCTATCGCAATGTTCCTCTCTTCAATTTTCTGCAGAGTGACTGTGGTGGGTAACTACTGCTGGGGCATGCTGTGATAAGAACAACTGCTGCTGAGCCTTTCAGTGGCAAGAGCCTCTAAGCTGGAGCTGCACAGAGCAGCAGCCTGGATAGGCCAAGGCAGCTGATTCAGGCAACACAACTTGAAATATCATTATAATAATGAATTCACATCTTGAGCGGGCTGACAGTGCTTGGATTTACAGATTCCTTCTAAAACACACAAGATTGATGCTGTACTTTAATTAACAGCCTGGCTGATCCCGGACTTCCAAAATCGGTGATGCTGCAGCATGCACAGACGTTGCTGAATAAACAGCACCTTTGAAAGAGCCGCTTTTCAGCCTGGTGAACCTCCTTCAGGTTTCCAGGTTGGCTGTTTGTCAAGCTCACAGCATTTGGTGGCTGCTGGTAATTGATTTTTTGTTTGTTTTATGAAGAGTTTCATTCAAATGCTTTGAAGAACCTTGGCAGCACTTAAGTGATTGCAGCTAGTGGTGGAAAATGTAAGTCAGAGCAAGAAATGGTCAGGGTATGCCAACAACCCATGAGTTTGGAGGATTCAAAACTCCAAGGCAATACTTTGGTTGGTTCACTGTAATAAGAAATAATTCTGCAGATGTAATCCGAATGAAACATACTGAAATGCAAATGTGCCTTTGGGTCTGAAGAACTCACAAAAGAGTGATGCTGGCATTATGTCAGCATGACATTACCTACATTATGATTTTCACAAACACATCCAGGGGAAAAGAGAAAAAAATGATGAATTGATTCTTCTTTTTAGACAGGAACGGGCTGTACTTACTTACTACAAGTCTATAGGCATGTGAATAATCTTCCTCCTCTGATTCCTTATGCAATTTAGTAATCCTCATCTCCCCTGCCCCTTGAGCTGGCTGATCTGGTGCACTGTGAGCAGACTATATACCCTACCCCCACCCCTGTTTCCCAAATGTGCATGTCAAAACCAGCCACCTAAATTAATATTTAGACATCTAGTTTCCAAAGCCTTGGAGCCTCTGAAACATAATTCTGCAAGCCCAACACCAAATTGCATGTTTGACACTCTTCAACATAGAAATAATAATTAGAAGTTCACCCCATAGTTGAGGTAGAAATGCAAACTTGCCTGGCAATAGTTGTCAACGCTGACTACCAGCTGTTTCATGGTGAGAAAAAATAACATAAAGATGACAAAAATTGTTAGAAGTATCTACGATGTGGATTTTAATTATTAATTCAAGTTGATCATTGACCACATCCTCCTTAAACACCACCATTGACAGGAATATGTGCAATAACGGGGCACAAGCAGAGGTGGTTTTGGATACCACCCCATCCTAGGTGGTGCTCCCTATTACTAGGAGAGCAATTAATCAGAAGGTGATGCCTAAGGAACCCCTGCTGCATGTGGGGTTTCCTCTTCACAAACGTTTCTTTATCAGGGCTGCCACCTTAAAAGTTAGCAAAAGGACCAGTGAAGAACAGGGACTTTTTGCCAGAAAACTGCCTTCTTTCTTAATATATACACACGGCCCTTGACAGGGTGATGTGCTCCCCTCCAAAGGAGTTTCCGTTGTGTAAGCTCTTTCAGAAGTTTTTGAATAGGGAGGAAAATAGAGTCTGCTTGTCAAACAACAACTGGACCCACATAAAATACACTCAGAATTCTTTATATATTCACTGTATTTTATAAAGGATTTAGTTTCACACACTCCAAGAGGTCAAAAAGCAACATCAAAAGAGAAAACTCCTTCTGGGATCATGTCTTCTGCACTGAGCATTACCACACGCAGGCAAATAGTGGGTGACTCATACCTGCTGTTTCTTGACTCTGGGTTAAACTTGGAACATAAATTATGTCAATCTGCTCATGTAAATTTTCCACAAATCATGGCTGGCTTGAGTTATATGACACACTTTATTTTCCCCAACTGCAGGTATATTTGAATTCAAGTAGGCTGTCAAGTAAATATTTAAAGGTGAAACATATAAATGAGGACAAAGCACAGCCACTAAATGCTGATGATATGGTCCTTTTTCACGGCATGAGTGCTGGAAGATTATCCTGCAAATATAAAAAGATATCTTGATTAAAAATAGCATGTGCTACCTTAGAGTGTCTTGAGCAGTGAATAAAGATCTCACATTTGGAGAAGTTATACTTTTCAAATTTAAAATAAAACTTTTTTTAATTAGAGATTGTCTTCTTTTCTTCCAGGCCATGATTATATCATTATTGTTCAGGATATTACGAATGCCAGGAGAAACAAAAGAATTAAGAATCAATTAATTATTAATAAATTGTAATCATATTTGAAGATAGTGGATTATTGAATGTATAGAATAAGATTTTTGCTAAGAATAATGGTGGAGAAGAAATTGTTAAAAAATAAAATGCTTTTTTTTGCGACTATTTCTTTTTTTCTTTTTGATCATAGGCTAAGTTGCAGCCATCTGTCTGTTTCTGCACCTATCTAAATATATGCCTGAATATATTTTGGGGGGTTATGTCTAATTTACCAGGCCAGCAGAAAGCCACATCCACTCTAGACGCATTCTCTTCTTAAAGCTTCAGATAAAGGGGTCAAGGTCATAGCTGAGCCAGCTTGTAGAATAGGAATTGAATCACAGTAACTTTCCTAGGTTGAGAAATGTAGGCAAGAGTTTTGCTCTGTGATTCATTTCCTTTTAAGTGTATTCAGTTCCATTTCTCAAGCTTTAGAATATTTTTAAGCTATCCCTTTGTTTTAGATCTTCCTTAGCACAACTTTGTGCTAGTGCTGAGAAAACAAGAATAGGTCGGGTTTAAAAGTTCCTTGTTCTGTAGTTCGGGTGATCCAGGGAAAAATTCTCTCAACAGATTCTTGGAGGAGTGATGCTCATTCCAATTACAAATAAATCAGCTGTGCTTCCCAAGGAAGAGTGACTCTTAGTGCGTAGAGCTCAAAAGTCAAACATAAACAAGGAGTTTGGAAAAACACGTTCCACCAAACTGGTAGCCAAATGGTTCTTTTTGCATACTGTGTGATATAAAATAAAGATCAATTCTCAGTTAGGAAACCATATCATTTAATATTACTGTCTTTCATGACTAAAAATGAAGTACTGAGGTTCTCATGCCAGCTTCATTTGTAATTTAGTCAAATATATTACTTTAAATTGGAAATATAATTATGGAGATTAAAATTTCTCTTTTCTTGAAGCATGCTGGTTGGAAGTCATTCCAGGTGTGTGACTTAGTATCCAAACCTGATTTCATTAAAGAAAATGCCTGCACTATAAAGCTTCAACCATAACTAACATGGTGCTCCACGTCGTTAGTGATGGAAAAATTGCACAAGGCACAATTTAATTAGTAAGACATTCTTCTTCAATAGTTACAGGCAGACCACTGAGAATGAATAAAGTTGTTTTTGACTTCACAGGAGGATAGTATAAAGGACTGGGCACCAGAAGGTTGTGGGACATACAGATAAAACAAGCAATCAGGAGAATTTACAGGGCACATGTTATGGTATGGGAAACTCATGAAAACTCCTTGTTTGTAAAATCCGCAGTTTAGAGGCAGCCAGACCCCTAAATCTACCCTATCTGACTGTGGCAAATTTGCCAGAAGAAGAGTGTTGTAATGCCAAATGCCATAAGACACAACAACCTCCAAGAGGAGGCATCCTAAGGGTTGTGTGATTATTGTGGTGTACAATTTCTGGTCATTTGCTAGTGAAATTTGGCCATAGGCAAGCCAGTGGATTTTGAAACCTCAGTCCAGTGTTGGTAGAAGTGCACCTTAAAAATGAAGTAAGAGAGTAATCAGCTCATCTACAAAGCTCTTTGTTCACTGACTACTACATAATAGCATCTCCTCTTAAAAGAAATCATAGCAACTGAGTGTAAGAAGCTATTTTTATTTTGAAAAATGAAACATAATTATTTAGAACATTTTCTAAAAGAGCACTTTGTAACGTAAGAAGAATATAGTGCAGTAACAACATAATATCTTAAGATATTCTCTTATTCTGAGTAGTGCTGCCTCTGTGTATATTCAGAATAATATTAAGCAGAAATACAAGCGACTTGCAATTGTGTTTCTGGGAGGTAAAAAGACTCAGGGACCTATGAAAGAGCAGAAAGTACTCCAGAATTCATCCTGTTACTCCTGTGAGGCTTTTGGGTATGGGATGTTAGTTTGAGACTCCATTACCTTGCTTTATAACTGTTTTATAGCCCACATGCCAAAACAGCACTAGTTTAGTTTTGATATACATGTTTATGTATCTCTTTGGGAGTTATTACTACTTTTATTTGCTAAATTGGGGAGAATTCCAAATCATGTGACATTTGTTTCATATGTTCAACCTCTGCCTGAGTTGAGTACTTATATTTACAGTCTGTGTTTCACAGTGTGTGCTGTTGCTTCAACATTTTACTTAGCAAAATAGAAATAGAGGAACAAATAAAGGCACCAAATGTGAAGTATAGCCAGAAGGCTTTGACAGAAATAACAGCAGGGCTACTTCATCTTTACAGCATTTGATTCAGTGACATTGCAACTGACAAGGTTTCTGCTTTGAGCATTTAATTCTGTAATTTAAAGTACACTTCAATACAACATAAAAAGGAGGAACGTCCAATTCAGCTGCATACAAGAATCCAAAAGTTTAAAGTGATATAAACACTAGTGTACACGATCATATTTTTCATTTGATTATTTTATACACAAACCTGCTAACTTTGGGTAAAAAATAGTAGTAATCAGACACTAATATACTCTGCAGATGCCTGAAACTTAACTAGTACTTCATAGAACAATTGTTTGTTCACAGAATAGGGTAACTGCAATTTTAAATGAATGAAAACTTCATCAATTATATTGAATTTAAGAAACAGATAAAAGCATAAAAGTGAAATTCAAAAGTCATTCACAAATAGAAATATCTGTTTGGTCAAAGAATCTTTGTCCGGTGTATCACAATATTTGGTTTCATAAATTACATTGTAACCTTATAGAGGGAAATATCAAATTAGATAAACCAAACTAGTTTGAATGTAAGAGGTCAAAATTTCTGAATGACTTTTTGAATAAAGAGAGAACTATGACCTTCTTGTTGTTATCTATGTTTCTCTTCAGGGATACAACATTTTGTCACATTAGCTTCTGATTAGTTACACATATGGTGAAAAATTATTACCCTCAACCAACATTACAGTCCCCACCCCCTTGCAGAAGACATTATTATTATTATCATTATTACATGTGGTTTCACTTACCAACTCTGATAACATACAACCTGATGCTATAAAACCAAAATGCCTGGACAGTTTTAAAAGGTTTGCCTGCAGCATATTATGAATAAAGAGACAGAGATGATTGACTGGAAATAACAACTCAACAACTTGACTCCGCAGTAATAGGAATGGCAGTCATGAAGGAAGAGAATGGGGCAATATTTCTAGCCTGTTGCGCCCTGTGGTGTCTGCAGTGACATCTAATTGCCCTGTTTTGCTAGGTCTATTGTAACATAGTTTTAAAAATCAGAATAATTGGATTTGGTCATAGCTGAAGCTGGTACAGGATAAAAGTAAAATCCGGGTTGCATAGGTGCTATTTGGGGAAGATACAGTGGACATACAGGGAGTATCAGTTTCACTCTTTGTTGGGATGTCCTGGCTGTCCAATTCTGTATTCCCCAAGCAACAGACTATCTAAGCATTGCAAGTGCCTGAGCTGTGGAAAATAAATGCTTTTGCCAGAGGTGAATTGGTTATATCCACTGGGTACACCTACTCTGTGTCAGCTGCTCTGTGGGAGTTTATTTGTTATTAAATTCCTCCACCTTTCTGATATGGGAAGTAGGCATGGTCATGTTCAGTTGATCATAAAAACGATACTCAGGATTACAAGGCAACTTGGAAAAAAATCTTGCTTTGGAGTATGAAAATATTTCAGGCTGTTTACCTTAGAAATGAGAGACGCGAGAAGAGACACTGTACAAAAAAACAATGCAATAAATGTAGATCCATAAGTTTCCTAGCTCACCGGGAGAGTGTGAAGGGCATTTAATAAAACCAAAAGGTGGAAAATTAACTAATGATAAATTAGAAAAAAAATCTTTCACACAAGATGTATAAAAACTGTGAAACTCCTTATCATAGAGGCTCTTGGAGGACAAGAAAGTAATAGGATTTAAAAAGGATTAGACATTTATATGAATATCTGGAAGAGTCATGGGTATAATTAAAGATACCAAACATTTCAGAAGGGCTATTAAGCCTTGCATTCAAGCCTTACACTGGATGCTATTAATGAAGGTATTTCTACATGGATGTTTGCAGGCAGACATGGGCTGACTCTGCTGGTATTCTCCTGCCACTGGAGATGAAACATCTTCAGCTGCTGACCCTCAGTTAGAGCAGCATGGAGCCAAGTGAGGGAGATTGAGCAAATCTGTCAGCTTGCAAAAGGTGGTAAAACCTGGAGATCTGGCAGCTCTGACCACCTGCAAGACGTATGAAGACCACGGTTCTGAACTGCTGTAGCAACAACGATGTTCCTGAGTGCTACTATTCCGCTTCCCATTTGCATCTTTACGCAGACATCACTCCCATGACATTTGGTTTCAGCACCTGTGCAAGGTAAGTGCAAAAGTAGTGTTACCCCACACTTTAAGAAAACACACAATATGAAAGGTACAGAGCACCTGCCATATTTTATTTATTTTTCTCTTTATGCTTTAGCAAATTTATTAATGCCCCTTTTGTATGTGGCTGCAATAGTAAAACAGCTGCTACAGTAAACTACAACTTCAAAAGTTGGCTTGAATTTCTCAAAATTAAATTAATATTTACTTGCTTCAGTAATTTATTCTCAGAGGGATTTTTCATGGCTATTGTGTATTCAAGAAAGGCTTTTCCTCTCTCCTACTCACTTAAGTTTGACAATATGACTTTTGATACCCTTTCCAGCTGACTATTGTAGCAGCACACAGAGGATAAACACAGTTTTGTTGCTTTGTAGGTGGTGGGGAGTGATTATTTGTTTCTTTCCACCATCTATGTCTCATCACTGGGACTCAACACGACAATGGCTGAGCTGGGACAAGGAGGAACCATGTTTTCTCATGCAGTGCTCTTAAGGGTATGATAACCCATTGCAGAAGAAAGGAACTTATTGTAATATCTGTGCTGCACTTGTCTGAAGATATTGGACAAGACTGGTGGTTCAGATGTAGGATCTGGAGTTTTAGTTAAGGTGGACTGACTTATAAAAGCTGGAAGCAGAGTGAAAGACAATTTTTTATGGCACCTGTAATGTAGTTCTTGATTGTATTTTCAAAAGCAATTGCAAAAACTGGGATTTTTTTCATCTCTGGTAATTTTTGTGAATATGCTTTAGGTTTCTACACTGTCTCGGTTCCTTGGCAAGATGAGCTGACCAACTGGATGTTGCACACTCTCGTTAAAATGTGACCAATTCCTCGTTCACTCTGACTTTGACATACACAAGAAATATATATTACTCTGATCTCAGGTCTATTGTACCATGCTGAGAACACATGGCATGATGCTGTTGCTTGAGCACCTTGTCATTTTCATGATCATTCTGTATTGCAGTATTACATTATTTCATTCCATCACTGAAGACAGAGTATACACTTGATGAAGAAAGTGCTTTTTAAGAATTGCGCAATAACTATGCATTGAAATAGATGAGAGTTTTAATACAGGTGTCTGAATATACAAAGGATATAATAAAACATAAGGGCTTCTTCAGTGGGAACTATTTTTGGAGATAATAAGCCAGAAGCTGAGCTAGTGAATTAATGTGATATATTGAATTTTTGCCCGTTTACACTGCATTCAGTTAGACGTTCCAGCTTTAAACTGCCTAGGTTAGGATAGCCCAGTGGTTATGATATTAAAGTAGTCTTTTCGATTCAGTTCCTGGAATTGCTACAACTTCCGTGGTTTACCTTGGGCAAATCTCTTAGCTTTTCTGTGTTTCATTTCTCCATCTAGAATGTAGGAGTAATAATACCTTCTTGCTTCACAGAGATACTCTGTAAATGACTGTATGAGCATGCATATAAAAATGACCATGTATCATTTGAATACTGCACTGTATTCAAATGTTGGCAGCGAACCAACTGCTGGAGACATATTCACTCAAGTCTGCAGTGGTTGGTTGGCCACGACAGGAAATCAGTTAGCAAGACTTGAATAACTCAGCACAGAAAGATACCAGAAAAAAAAGACTTATTAGCGCTGTTTTCACAGGGAATGGTGATGGAAGAAGGCAAGGGACTTTCTCCCTGCAATTGAGCTAATATTTATATGTAATTCAAAAGAAGGCCAGAGCTGTGCTAGTAAAAAGTTCTGTAATGTTGAGCTGGTGATGGTTCTTCCATGCCTACCTGGATGACCTCAGCCTTCAAAGCTGCCAAAGATGAGACCTTTCATGAACAAGAACCATTCTATTTATTTTCCAGAACAGTCATATTTGATGAAGTTTTTCAGATTTTGCTTCCGGTGTGGATGTGATTAAACACTTTGCTTGTAGGTGAGGGTTACTGGAGGAACATGTTCACAATGAAGGTCCTCAGTGCTCTCCCAGGTGCCAGACCAGACATAGCCATACAGAGGAGTTCTAATCAGCACAGGTTAGAACCACTTGACATTTCAATCCATCAGCCTATGTTGAGTGCAACACAGCTATAGGAAATGATGGACTAAGTTCAAATTTTATGTGGGCCTCTGCCACTTGGTAAAGACAAAAAGGAGTCTAAAAGACGACGGAAGAAATTCGTACCAGTTACATAAACATCCCACCTGGAAATACTTAGCTTTAACAGCCCTCACCATGCTTCCACCACGAACGAATCTTGATGCTAAGGCCTGTGATTCCCATCTATCTTCTTACATATGAGTGTGTAACTACCGCTGTTGCACTGGGGGCCTCCCACAGCAACTGGGCAGAATTTGTTCATTCTCTTACCACGCTGGTTTTGTCTGTCTGTATTTTTACTGGATGACAGGTAAGCAAACAGCATGCCCATGCAGGTTAGCTTCTTACAGAGCAGTAAATACTTGCTGAAACAGTGGTGGCCAAGGCAGGCACAGCTAACAACAGCCTCTGATCCAGGTGACGAGTCCTTCATGCCAATTACCTCTTGTGGAGGTCTAAACTTCACTTCCTCCACGTGTACACCCGCTGCCAAAATTAGCAAGAGCTACTTGCATACAGCGATAGGCAATCTTTTAGTGGATTGGGAGGGTGATCCAGTTTACAGATGGAAAAGGAAAAGTGACAGAAACCCCAGAAAATCCTCAGATTGCTTAAGAAATCCCTTTTCTCCCTTTCAGAGTACTTATTCGTTTCTCACGGGTTGGTGTTTTTCTTCCTACTGATGCTGAATGCTGATAAGAGTGTTCTTGGTACAGCCTTCAGAACTCACTCAGCTGCTGAACAAACTCAGGGACTTTCCCTTACACTAGACAATAGCAAATTGCCTGATTTATACACACCTCTGGCCAAATACCTCCTCACTAACACCAGTATAAATCCAAAATAATTCCACTTACCTTGCCAAAACCAGCACAAATTTGGAGGTGGAGTGGCAGCACTAAAATAAACTGAGTTTACTATTTTAACATCATATTTAAAAATAAACTTGCTTTCTATTACTGCCTATGTTTCTGTTGCCCTCTATAGCATCAGTCATAAGTAACAGAAAGGTTCCTATATCTGCTTTTAATTAACATTCAATAAAGCAGATCTTGTGTGCCATAGCTGCAGCTACCTGAACTTAAGTCTGCCATCAGGCAGATCTATTACATGAAATTATTGTGTAATAATTATTAAAATATTTCCCTGAGTTTTACTATTCATTCATTAATTCTTGCATTAAATGCAAGCAAGAATTATGGCAGTTGTGAGGTGCTAAAGTTTTATGCAGGTTGGTAGTGGGAAAGTCTGCAAAAGCCTGGTGTTTAAAGGGGATTGGAAGACGTGCAGTCTCTGACTGCGTGGGATAGAGGCACTGCTTGCCCAAGGTCCAATAAAACTCTACATAAGCTGTGAATGAATCATACATTCGATTTAAGTAGAGACACCATTTTTCAGATACAAAAGGATTTACTACATCCTGATTTTGTACTGATCAAGACTTTACTGGCTTCTGTCAGAGTAAGACAGGGGATCTGAACAAGAGAAACCCACATAAAAGTAAATCTATCAGAGAGAATACATAAAATAAATGGCATGTTAGCTGAGTACAGTCCTTCAAAACGGATTAAAGGATCAGGTCACCCAGTGCCTCAGGACAGCTTCTCAACTCTGAAATACCCTGGTGTTCACTGTCAGTAAATGTCCGGATGGAGGCTTCTTAAAAAGCAGGAACCCTAACTGATCATCCCCTCTGGAAATGCACGTAAAAGTCACAGAAACAGTTAAAAAAATAATAGAATAACAGGTTATTTACAAACCAGTGTTTGACCAAAGGCCAAATCTCCATCTACTGATTTGGAGTGGCAGTTCTTTAAACCTTAGGCTAACATGTTGCTGTATTCCCAAGTTTTAAATAATTTTCCTTTGAAATGGGGATTTTAAAACACTCAGTAAAGTATGCATGTGCAGCCTTCTCACTGAAAACCCAAAATGAAGTGCTTGCTCTGCAAAGCATTTTGTATTACACATTTGGGGCATAACATACATAAAAGTCTCTATATGATTCACCTCACCTCCAAGCATAACCTTGTATTTTTTAAATTTTTTCATTTAGTGAGAACAGAAAGATCACTTGTAAAGATTACAGAAAAAAATTACAGAATCTGGAAAATGGCATGTTTTTTTGCTATAGGAGTAAACAGGGGGTGGTTAAATCTGATCGTTTATCTCAAACTTTACACCAGCTTTGCCATGAGCTTGTTGACAGATCTTCTTTCTGTCATCAAGTCAACCCAAAGATAGGTCCTCGCAAATAATGTCCCAGACACTGTAAATAGGACTAAATAGCAAAAGAATCTGACTCAAACTGATACAGGTAAGATATCAAACAGAGAACTGGAGAACAGGATAGACAATTTTCTACACAGACAGCTGATATCCTTTCCCAACTTAGAGCTAATGCTCATTGATCCTAAGAAAACCCTGTTGATGTGCAATTCATTTTGAACAGATATATACAATTTAATGTGGTTTGTTCTTTGCATTCAGTAGCAAATCTTTTTGGCAACTAGTTGCTTGTTAATGCACAGGTCCCTTTAGGTCCAGTAGCTATTAAGGGAACAAATAACAAAACTTTATTTTTCAACTGATGAAAAATATCCAAGTAAATAATGTTTTATCAGTAGAAGAATAAGTTATCACCTTTTAAAAAGGTAAGTGCATACTCTAGGGCATTCTTCACCTACACTTCAATTGTCAATAGGCATTTTTCCCAGTCTGCAGCTGTGCTATGATCAGTCCACAAAGTTGAAAACAGAAGGGGTGGTTATTGTCCTCCTCCCACTGCACGCAATGCTGTTGAGATGCCTTGTAGTAGAGAAACTTCAAGGCTGATTGTACAGTTGCCTTGTACAGTCATGTCAAATAAATAAATGAAATCAAGACCTGATATCACATCTTGTCTCTAACTCTGTTTCTAGTTACAGAAGGCACTGCATGGGCTCAGCCTTGTACAACACAATGTTGTACAAGTAAACTGAGGTTTCAGGGTGTGGTGCATGTGGATGAGTGGATATCAGAAATTCAGAATGCTGTTTATTTCATCCCGGGTTATTCTGCCCACGGCATTCTTTGCCAGTGGTACAGAAATTCTCCTACTCCTGGCAGCACTAGCACTGGGAATATTCCCCGTGCCTGGTAATGTTGCACAAAGTATTAAGAAAAAAAGCCCGAAAGGGGTTTTATATCCTTTGGCATTCCCTGCCAATGAGCTGCAAATTAATTTAAAAAGCAGAGACATGAGAAAAAAGACAAGCAACAGGCTGTGACCGACTGGAATTCAGTGAGGCTCAGGGGTGGGAATGAGATAGCTGTAAACTACCTTTGCTCCTCTCTTAATTTAGTGCTGATATTTTTCCAGTTTAAATTTTAGAATCCTGACGGCTGCTCTGAGTTATAGGAGTTGCCAGTGTTCTCAGGAGGTTTTCTTCTTTCTGCTGTTTGTGAAGTGAAAGTCACGCAAGGAAAGTATCTCGTGTCAATCACAGGCTGGGATTCCTTTGATGTCGGCATTTACTTAAACTTTCAGACTACTTTAATATTTCACAGCTAACTTGTGACAAGGGCAATAACAATTAAATCAAAGCAAATAAACTGGTTGGCTTTAGATGTACCTTATCAATCCCAGTCCTTCCACATATCTCTTAATGATTTTGCCACCGAACTGTCAAAGACATGATTAAAAAAAGTGCCTGCTAAAAGTCTTTATGCTGATGAATTTGATCCTCAGCGCTCTGTTACTACTCAAGACAATTAATTCTTGGCCATGACTTACACCCCTGACAATTAAAGTAGGGTCTGGCACAAGAATTTTTGTGAATAAAAAAAATACAGTGTCTCGTGGTGTGTCACCACACTGAGCTGTTTTTTGACCCAATAAAAATAGAACGCATTTAAGTGAAATGGGTGAGGAAAGGGAAGAAGAATAGATGTGAAGTTTAAGGAGGCAGTTGGTCAGCACGCTTTTCTGGTGACTTCTGTGTTATTTTTTTCAGATGACATACAATTTGCCCACTTGGTGCCCTAAGCTGTTAATGTGATCATCGGTGGTGCATGCAGACAAAACACAGCTTCCCCTTTGCTTATGCTATCCTGTGCCTTTTCTCAGCAATGAAATCAGTTGGTTATCCAGTTTCATGATTACACTGTAATTCAAAAAATCATGTAAGCAAGCACCTAATTACATCCCTTGTCAGAAAAGTCTTAACACCTCTGTGGTTTTAAGCATATTCAAAACACAATGATTTCAGTGTGGTTTACAAATGTAGTCCATGAAGTCTGAAGATCAGGGATGCCATCAGGACTATGACAGCTCCCAAATGGCATTGATGTGATGCTGGAGTAGCTGGGCACCAGCATACCCTCTAGTCAAAATATCAGTCCTGACTTCTAGACTTTTGACTGTTGACATGAAAATTGGATTACAGGATTTACCTTCAGTGCTACTGGTGATTCCATATTTTTTGCTAGATCAGGATTTCATCAAATCACAAGAAATATTATTTTTTAATTTCACAATTATTTTTGTCTTTCACAGTTAGGAACATTTGTGGAGACGGGGTGAGGCAGGAATCAGTTCCTCATTTGCGTGGTTGTTTTCTTTTAGAGATTAAAAAAGCACTTAATTCATCCTCACCAAACCCTTGTGAAAGGCTCTAAGAGTCATTCTTCTGGAACTTCTGTTCATATCTCTTAAAGAAATAATCATACTTTACACTTATATAGCACCCTGAATGTGAGGAAGTCAGAAAAGGCAAAGAAGAGCAGATTCCCGAGATTTTGACAGAAGAAACCAGAGAAATTCTCGTGGGACTCGGAGAGTTGCCGAGCAGGGATAGAAAATAAAAAGAGTGAGAAGATATTTTTTCAGGTTCTGCATCTTAGCGAAAATAGAAGTTCTCTTGGGGACTTCTCTGAAACTTGTCACAAAACTGCAATCTAGCCATCCTAGGCTAATGACAGTCATCAATGAAACTCGATTTTCTTTCAACTGTCAGGTTGAAGAAATAGCTAAAAGAAAGAGTGGAAAGATATATTCTTTTTTTATTTTCAGATTTTTGGGTTACTATTATCTGACGACGATCATTTTGTGGAAGATATTCAATTGATGCTATAACAGAATTTGCAAGGGCGACCAATCTGTCATGATTATGGTAGTTTCAGGCAAATCTATGAAGTTGCACAAAGAAATAACAATAATTTTTAGGATTCCTGCCTAGATGGTTAGGGGAGTTCTTTAATTACGGGAAACTCATGGCTTCTTGGATGTATTAGCTCTATTTTGACCCCACTACAAATGTAACTTCTACACTGACATAAAATAACATAACAAAATATTTTCCCTTTCCTAATGTTTTTATTTCAAAAAAATTCAGAGTTTACATATGCTAAGGAGGTTTTCAAATATTTTGAACCGTATGATTGTTATTGTGAGTATAATAGATTAAATTTCCTTAATTAGCCATCACTCTAAAGAGTTTACCATTCCCAAAACTATTTTATTTTAACATCACTCTTTTTTTTAACAGATGCCACAATTAAAAAAAAATCTATAAATAAATACACTGAGCAATTTAAAACTGAACATTTTTCTGAACCACCTGGTTGCAAAATAATATTTACGTACAAATGTGCAATTAATACAAAAATATTATCTTGCAGTCACGTTTTGTGTCATATAAAAGTTAAATTAGCACAATAAATTTTCTTTGTAAGACATTTTAATTCTGAACTTAAAAGAAAATGATAAATTATTTTAGCAATTCTATAACTTGCTGTATATAATGCAAAACATATGGCTCCTTAAAAACAAAGAGGCTGCCCCTGCGAAACACAGACGCACTGCTTGATTCTTCCAGTGTTAGCAGTGCTGGGAGTTGGGATTCGGCTCCAGCTGATCTAGCGCTAAACATAAGTTGAAATCGGACTCAGGCTGTTGGTTCAGAGCCCTGCAAAAAATTGTGTTTGGGACATTGGCATCCACAGCCAGAGTCACCGAGGGGGACTTCGATGCCTGCTGTGTACCGAAGTTGGTGTAAAATCACTGCGATACACCACTTGTAGGGAGCCTGGCCTGTCAGGATAGGCACAGAGCGCTGTGGAAGCACTCTTTGATTTGCTTCGACACATTAACTCCCTTTCTATATTTCTATAAAGGGGGATGAGACTTGATCTAGAACCTTGCAAACAATGCCAAGACAGACACGCACACCTTCATCCCAACAGTGGGAATAAATGGAAACAAAGCAGGGATGCATACCTCCAGTACAGCGTAAAGCATGTTTTCTTCAACACTGTTCCTTTGCTGTCTTTTTTTCCTTCTTGCCATTTTAGCAAACTGTCCCTCTTAATTCCTTTTCCCCGTACTAAACTCAAACATCAGTAACAACAGAGTGTCAGTCAGCCAAGGGAACTGGCTTTCAGCTCTACTGAAGTGCTGAACTGCCTTCTCACCCATTTCTGCTGGGCCTTTGTGGCCTCTGGAGGTGTGAGCTGTCATGGGACAGAAAGGCTGACGTGCTCTTAGATTTTACCAGTGGTCTGCTTGGAGACTCTCAAGTGAGTTTTCACACATACTGCATCACGCAGATTGGTGTAAGGAACAAATGGTCATTTCCCCCTCCATGACTGCTGTCTTTTTCAGTTGCTTTACTCCCAGGCCTTTGCCTTTGATGGGCGTACACTTTCAGCCTGCTTGCACAGTTGTCTTTGTCTCTTTCCATGTGTAACCCCATTGCAAAGAACACCCAGGCTTGTCCCCAGAGCTGTGAAAGAGGTCTTCCATCCTGGTGCACAGATCACTACCGTATGACCAAGGAACACAGATCTCAGCACATCCTTCATGTTGATTCATTACCACATTCCTCCCTCTCTCCAACACACCTGTGTCTAAAAGCCCTCAACTCCCATGACTCAGGGAGCTGATGATGCCAGGACTGTAATTTGTATCAACTTCTTCCTGATCAAATCACAGCTGGGCAAGACCACTGTGCTGCTAACAACTTAATAGATAAAAAATACTTGTTGCACCTACATGTAGTGCACTAAGAAATAAGAAAAACAGTTCAAGACCATGTTGAATGGGGCCTTGGGCAGCCTGATCTGGTGGGATGTGTCCCTGCCCATCACAAGGTGGTTGGAACTAGATGATCTTTAAGGTCTCTTCCAACCCAAACTATTCTATGATACTATGAAAAGTGACAAGTGTTGCTGCTCTGATACTGTTATTACTACTCTACCTGCTGCTGCTGCTACTACTGGTCCTGCTTTGGCTGTTTGGAGTACCAGGTACTCACAGACACCTCTGAATCTCATCCGACTTTCCATACCACAGCAACAGGACATTATTTGCATGAAGTTGAAGTTCAGAGACCAAGAAAATTCAGTTTGCAATGGTGGTTCTCAAAACTTTCATTCATTTATGTTTAAAATGGGAAATAGCTGAAAACTCAAAAGCTCTGACTTAGGTATGTACAAACAGACTCGCCTACTCCTTTTCTGAAAGGACAAGGCTGAAATGTAGCCAATGAATATAATGTCAAGCTTCAAAAGGACAATGAGGAACTTTAAGGGCAGTCAGTTTTTCTCTGCAAAGCACAGGTACCCTGGCTCTGAGCACAATCCGCTCTCCTCCGTGACTGCCAGGCAGATGCTTTCTGTGCTTTACTAAATTTCAGGAACTGGTGGAACATTGCTATATCTCCTCATGTTTTACTGTCATTTCTGCATCTCTTTCAGGCAGAGTATTTCAAAAACTGATGTTTCAGAGCAGGAAGTGTTGTGTCACGATTGTTTCACCAGCACTTAAAATGTCATTCCTGGAACTTGTTTCATGAGGCTCAGTGTTTCTGGAAGTAATATGTACAATGCAGAAGTTATATAAAGGATTCAGACATGCAATCAATAGTAAGAAGTGCAGAAGAACCTCAGACATGCAGATTTCAAATGCACCAGGAAAATAATTTTCCAATGTCATCCAGCAAAAGTTCATCCAGTGTCTTCCAGGGGTCTTAAAGCCACGCTAACTGAGATGTCCTGACAAGTGACATTAATTCCAAATGGACAATAATAACTCCCTTTCATCCCATTCTCCAGAACATACTAAGATCTTTGGTGTCGATAGTTTGGCCCCCAGAGGTAGGAGACAGATCTTGATTTTCTGTAACCAACATTGGTTTTATAAAGCTAAAACCTACTCAGCAAACATGTGCAAACCCAGTATCACACAGAGGTCTTTTTTTCCTTGAATGCCTTTTATGCCTTTTATGGCATGCCTTTTATGGCATGTTTGAAAGAGCATTGTTTTTCCTCCTACCACAGGCATTAGTGATAGTAGGTACATCCTGCAAGAGCTGAAGACCATTCATGCACAGACATGAGAGACCTCTCAAACAACTAGACTTACCTGAAAGTGCCAGCTAAAATACAAACATTTCCCAGGCATCAGAGCAAAGAGAAGAAAAATATACTATATCCCCTTTTAAAGCTTATCTGGAAACGAAACAAAGCTTTTATGCGAATAAATATCTAGTGAACCCAAAAGATGAAATGAAATTTTTTAGGTGACCTGAATAGAAGTAAAAGACTAGATCAGTTAAAAACTGATTAAGAAAAGAAAGAAAATAACCCCAAAATATCTTTCAAAACCCAGCTGAGTCCCTGACAAAGAGAACTGAATCAGTTAAAAATAATAATCTCATAAAAAATACAATTATGGTACCCCAAGGTTATCTGTTTATCAGATTTCTATTGTACACTTTCCATGTGTTCTTTTCCTTATACTTCTGCTGATCCTTCCCAATATTTTAGGCAATTTCTCTGAGCTAATAAGCAACCTTCCTGTATTTTTCTATGGCACAGTATTTCTTCATATTTCTGTCACAGCTTTTTAATGCCGCAGTCTGCAGTTAGAGCACAGAGAGCCAATGAAACTACTTCCACCCTCAGAAACATGCAGGTTCCTCTCATATTCTTGGAAGTTGTTTGTTTGTTTTTTTTTTTAATACAAACTTTTTATGATTTCAGGCCAGCAACAATCGTCTTCTATGGAAATTTCACCTGCCAATGTAAAATTATACATTCAACAAGAAAAAGTATAAATTGTTACTTCAAGTGTATATATATTTAATAATGTGCATTATTAAGAATTGTAATGGGCATGTAGCCACCTTTGCTGCTAATTCCTATATGTTATCCCACTGTTTGTATGCTGGTTTTATCCACGTAGGGAAACCAGTTAGGAGCTGTAAGCAGGTTGATGGTTCCAGCCCATTCAGGCTGGTGGTTTGTACAGAAGATAATGTGAAAATACCCCGCCAGAGAACCAAATGTTTTGTTTTTCTTCTCCTTGGGGTGACCATTGTCTCCAGCTGGTTCTATACTCAATGAGTCATTAATTAAACCCGAATTCTTTGCAAGTGGCCTGTTGCAGGGCTGTGGTTTATTCTTGCTTGTTCTTCTCCCTAAAACAATATTTTGGGGGATTTCAGGCTGACGTTATTTTTATGATTTCACATTTTCTTCGCTCTTCTTCCTTCTACAGCGAGTATTCCTCTAAGAGACAGAAAGTGAAAGGCTCGGTTAAGAAAAACACAGCCACCTCCGAAGTGCTAAAACTGCAATAAACCCATCATCTCTAACAACAGCGGAGCATGAAAAGATAAAAAACAGCCTGCCAAGAATGTAGTAACCACCCATTCACTTTTAAATGCTCTCCACACTTCAATGCACAGACCTAATTACTTTTCTGCATTCCCAAATCCACTTTGCAGTGCTGCAATCAGAAACCTGGCGTTAAAGTATTTTAGACTCTAAGGATCAAGACTAATTATGGGCCTAAGCTGCACCTTTTGGTTTCCTTATGAACCAGGCTGCCCCCCTCCCCCAGCCACTCCACCCCCTTCCCTTCTTTTGGGATGCTTTAAAGCACGCTCCACTAGAAGAAAGGCTGTCCAGTCTCAGTCGGGGGTGAAGTAAAGAGAGAATAAAACAAAAAGCGACTCAGTCCAACTCAGTAAGCTTCAATGAAGCTGGTATATTTAATGCGAGCCCAGGGTTAGCCTACAGAATTGTGGCAGAATGCAATATTCTCAACAAAAAAAGATGTGTTTAAAGTCGGGCAAGGCCCCATAAGGCTGTTGTTGGTGTTTAAGCAGTACACCGAGGTATTTAGCTCTGAGCGTTTCTAAACATTCCAGCTGAGAATAAAACCACAGCTTTACAGTAGCTTCTTAAAGGTTTGGGGGGCTGGGAATGTTCCCTCCCCCTTGCATTGAAAAGTCAATAAACAGTAGGAAAGATCATGTCATAACAAAGATGAAGCCATCTATTACAGGGTATAGTGATGGCTAATGGTGCTATCAGAAGGACTAATCTCGTATATTAAATGCTGTAATTGTTATAATAATATCATGGTTATTAGAACACCCAGGCGTGGGGCATTTTTCATTTTATGCAGCATGAAACCACTGCTGACCATCTGCCCTTCCTGTAGTGGGTGCTTGCTAAAATATGGAAATATTAGATAATGATGTCAGCCACTCGGGTAGCAGCCTGCACCCTGAAAACATTTTGTGATGTATGTATCTTATTTTTCAAGGCATTTACCAAGATGCTTTAGGTCATTTTGTCTGGAGCTACACTCCTAAAATGCTTCCAGTCATGCTAAAAAATTATCTGTAAAAGTTGGCACTGTGTAGAACTTTTAGTTCCACTTATTTAATAGTGGTTATTATTATTATTATTATTAATAATAATAATAATAGTAATGTAACATACTTGTTGCTTGTCACCATACAGGTGGTGAGCCACTATTTGAAATAACCCAAAGAAAATATTTAGTTCTCTGAAGTCTCCCTCTCTTCTCTCTACAGACAACACAACAGGCTCAGATGATTACGAATCCCATAGTTATGGGCACATAAATGTTTTAAACCCTTGTCTAGTTTAGGATAATCGAAATTAAATAGTCATCCGCAGCTGCTATTATGAGGGGAAGGGTTAAAACAACAAGGCGGTCTGCGGGGCGATAGTTCATGTGAAGGTTTAAGAAAAATAATAAGGGAGTTAGCAGAGAGCATGCACATTGGCTTGCAACTACCAATTAACCCTCCTTGTTAGATAGGTAATTTATTCCACTCAGCAGCATCAAATATCGGACAAAAAGGTGGCCAAAACAGTAATTATCTTCATGGAATTCAAAGGCATGAAAGCCATAATTCCTAAGAAATAAAAACAGAGTTCTTTTCATAGTATATGCTTCATCTAAAGACTGTAATAAGAGCCAGGCCCTAGCTGTGACCCTTTACACTTCAAGGTGAAAAAGTAGGTTAAAGAAAGTAATGGCAATAATCACAGGGCTTTTCTACATAAAATAGTCTCTGAGTGGAGGTCAAAGATCAAACACTCGGGGCACTACCTGCGTCACACAAAGATCTCTTCCACAATAGAAAGGAAGAGCAAGACTGGCAGGAAAGAGCAATAAGACTAATCAATTCTAAAATTATTAGAAAAAGAAAGAGACAAAAAAAAAAAATGGATTTTGAAAAGTCTGGATGAGATTAAGAGGAAATCTGTTCATTTTCTCTGTAATTAAAAAAAAAAAATATGCCTGAGGATTTCCTGCACTTCCCAGAGACTTTCTGTCAGGAATGAATGTTAAATATTCCATCTTCATCCCCACCTACCAGCGGCATTCTTTTGCACTATCTGAAATGGCCTTTAAAATCTTTTTTGTACCAGTTTGGATACTCTGACAGAGAACTGAAGACAACTATCTCTTGGGATTATATTATAATTTTTTGTTATTGTTAAGACTTTGAATGATTTTTACACCACAGCAAGTAAGATCCCTATAGTAAGATTGTGTGAGTTATAGGAACAAATTTTACATTAAGCATCACTAAGTGGAACACACTTCTCCTGCTCCCCATCACTCCAGCTATTTGAGAGTTCGAAGGTAGATCCCCACTATGTCATGTAAGAGGAATCTGGAGCTGCCATATCCACTGCAGTCTGTTGTGTCAGCTATTTCATAATAAAGTTATTTCATTTCCTATTTTTCACTTGAGAAGGTTAAGGCACACATCCAGTTGCATGATTTAAACTATACTTTATTTTATAACCAGCTTTAAGTCTTACAGGCTACATTTTAACACACAAATATCAGCCTATTGACTTTACCAGGCCTTCTTCCTTTCTTAAGGCTGGGCAGACATCAAGATTTTGTTGGAATAGGAGTGAAATGCTCAGCAGCGAGTATGATCCAGCACCAGCAGAGTGGAGGGAAGTGCAAGACATGCTTGCACAAAGAGGTTACTTGCCCGGCCAATGTTTTTGCCTTGGTCTTCCTGGAGTTTCAGTCATCTATGTTGCACCCATTCCCTCTGATAAATATTTCCTTACAGCTGAGTATTAATATGTTTATCTGCTCTGCAAGCAGGCTTGTGGGTTCCCACTCCACCATGGAGTTTTGCTGTGAGATATAAAGCTGATGGCATAAATGAATCCAGAACATGATGCTCAGGCACAGAATGTTTTCTTGCTAAAAAGGTTATCGCAAAGGTTACCTTCAAGACACGCAATTGTATACAAACAGCCTGTAGCATTAATTGGCCAGTCTTTTACTAGATGACAAGTTACTATGTTGTCTTCCTGACTTCCTAATGGGTAGCAGAAGAGAAAATTAAAACAGTAAAAATTAATCATGATGTTTCTGGCATCACAGTGTGGACCTATTTTATGGGAAACTTTAAAAGACATGCACCATGTAACTAATGCTTTCCATTCTCTAGGTAGAATGCAACAAAATAATAAGAATACACTGCATGGTTCCCATTTTTATTTATTTATTTAGGTTTTTTTGCAGATGGTAGTATTGACAAAAGACTTTTATTCTTTGCTGCTACTATGGAATAGTCAAAAACTCCTTGTATGTCTGAACATTTTATATCATATAATCTAATAATTCAGTATAGCATCAGGTCACAGAAGGCTGATTCATCTATCTGACACATTCAGCTATCTATTAGATATATGCTAACCCTTATGCCCATACTGTACAGAGCACATTCTGTAAAAACTGAAGGAAAATATGACTTGACTTTATTTTTTCTAATGGGTCAGAGAGGTCACAGGGGTGAAAGACAGAAACATAGGTGCATTGTTCATCTAATATTTATTATGTTGAGTGCATACAGATTCTGGTAGCATTTTCTGTTTGCTGAACTGCCTCCCCAAGATTTTAAGATAGGCCAAGAGGATCCAAGACACGAAATTGCATCCATTTCTTCTGCAGTGTTACTTCTTGGAAACCTGCTCTCAGAATTTTCTTTACATACACATCTTAAAGCATCCTCTAACATATGTCACCTCCGATATATGCCTAATTATTAAATTGCTTTTAATGTGCTTAAGTCAAATATTTGCATTCATTGTCAGATACCAGAATTCACTTCCTTGTGATGTAGTTTCAAATAGCAATTATTGCCTGATGACTCCTCAGAAAAAAAGAAGCCTTAATAGCCACCACACTAGAAGGTATAATGATGGCTACATTGGCCTATTTTTTGAGATCTTGGCCAACTAGCAGAAGGTCACTGAGTCTCATACCATTGATGTGATCTGACTGAGCATGAAGTTAAAATTATAGTCTCACAATGAGCTGTGATGTTTTGGGTTGCAATGTTTGCAATTAGCCACAATGTGACCTTCGTGTTTCATCCCTTAAAAGCAGAGTTACATTATTGATTATTATTCCTGGCATTGCTGTAGTTTATTAGTTTTGTCAGATTTATTTTATATTATTTGCCACATGAGAATTATGTGGCATGTCACAGAGCATGTGACACACTTTTTTATTACAGCAGATGTTCCTAAAATAGATGTAGGCATCTCTGCAAAAAGCAGCCCCTCTGTGCCAAATTCCAGCTTGTGCTAATGTGGGAACCCAGTAGGATGAGAGAAAGAGTATAAAGAACCTTTATCCATTGCTGCTGGAATGACAGTTTCTGAATTTTGAAAATGCACTGCAGATTGCAGTGAGTTGCGAAGAGAACTGGAATGGCAGAGGCCAAATGCTGGCTTTGCTCCTCTCTCTGCCTCTCTCCAGGGCACAATCAGTGCCACTTATTACTGCAATACAGCCCCCCCGAGAAGAATGCAGGAATATTTTGTCAAAATACAACCAGTATAAAGTATACAGAATTTTTGTCTAGTGTACATAAACCTCAACAAGAGGCTCTATTTTTTTCCCCAAACATAGTCTTTTGGGGTGTAGTGAAAGCACCAAAATCTGTGACCACATAACTTCTTCTGCCATATTTCATCCCATTATTCTTACTGCAGCCTGCAGGGGCATGGAAATTTATCGTAATTCTCCCTCTGTATTGAAGTTGCCACCAAACCATCTATTATTACCATACAACAAATTTTTCTCTAAACTTTCGTGAGCATTTTAAGTAAGCTTGTTCCTAAGAAAAAATCTTGAGAAACTTCAGTAACAACTTCCCTCCAAAATGATAATGCAGTTTAAATCATTTTAGTCTTGGAACTGAGCAGAGAGCAGTGTTTCTTAAAACAAATCCAGTCCCTCCAGCTTCCCCAATGATTTTTACATGTCACTATCTGGTACTTTGTTAATGCCTAGTTAGTTGTGATGTATCTAATTTCCTTTGTCCAAATGAGTAAGGGATCTTTTCCAAAAGATCTGTCAGTTTGCCTGGCAGGATCTTACTTTGGTTCTGCAAGTTGCACTTAAGTCTATTTTTCCTGTGGTATCTGATGAATCAGATGATTGGTCTTTAAAATCTGTTCTGATATATATATTATCTATATATCTATATATATCTATATATCTATATATATATATCTATATATATCTATTTTAAAGACTTCTTGATGAAGCAGAACTGTAGGGCTGAGCAGGGATAACATAGGCTGCTAATAAGACTAGTATGACTTGTAGAACTGGTAGGATTAGTGGGCTTTGCTATGTCCAGGTCTGACTGTGGAGGCAGAAGAACTAGTGTGATCTTGCAGAGAAGTTTTGGAGATGAAGTAAAACTTATGACCCTGAAACTATATAGAGGGACATAATTTGCTTGTTCCCTATATCCTGTGAGAGTGAGCAGAAACATAAACTTTTCTAATGCTAATTTGGCTACATTCCCCTGTTTTCCAAAATCTTACTCTATTGAGTACCATGTCTCTGGCAAGTTTTCAACATCTTCTGGGAAATGGTGCCATTTCCCTCAATGATGTGAAAGTTCTGTCCAATAGGACATGTTGTTATTTTTAGGAGAAACAGCCACAGAACGGTTAGGAATTCAGTCCAGCTTTTCAATTTCCAGGCCCTGGTTATAGAAACTGAGCATTCCAATGCAAGGCATTTGCTGTAACTAACTCAAAGTGAAGTAGAGGGAACGGTTCAAGGTAGAGAAACTGCAGGTTAAAACACCCACCCAGAATCCATATTTCAACTTGTATAAGAATAGGAGCTCATGTTGGAGCAGTTTGATTTTCATAGAGGTCCAGTTGTGCATAGCAAGCTGCAAAGAAAACACACTTACATAAGAGGGAGGTGGAAAGGTGTTATACTGGCTAAGGGGGTAATGTGGGACAAGTTTTACCAAGACTGAAGGTGTGGCTCAGACGTTCTGTGTAAACAATGGATTCAATAGAACATTTATGGAATTAAATGATTTTTTAAATAGGCAAATTAGTGCTGGAGAAGAAATGACACTGTGTATACATATATACACAGAGTAAACTATCTCTGACAGCCAACGATAATCAAAACCCAGAGTTTTCCCACCAGAGATTTCCCAAGTTTCGCTTGCACATTTCAGTTCTCAACAACTGAAGAAGATACCTTCAGGGCAGAAATTCTACCAATGAGGCTCGGGAGGTAAAGAGGTAATAGGCCATGTGTTGTGTGATGAATCAGCTCAGGTTGGAAAGCAGATATGATACGACCCTATCTGGCAGCATGGGAAGACAGAGAGTTTAGATTCCACCTGCTGTCAGCTAAGCCTTTGCACCACTTTGCTTGTGTTTGCCAGGATATCCATAAACCTATGCCAATAAAAAGAGGCATATGTGTTTTCTAAACTGGATTGTAATATTTTATAACAAGTTTATTAAGGATATGGTCCAAGTTCTTCAGTTATTGCTGAAGAGCATTTCATTACTGACTGCTAAATTATTCAGGTGGAATTACACTTACCGTCTTTCTTTGGCTCACAATATTCTTCTGCCTTTATAGTGATGAGTTCTGGGTGGATTCTCCAGGTACTTGTTCATGTTGCTGTCCCTTTTTGTTTCCCTTTATGTCATTTCCAGCTCCCTCTTCACACCTGTGTTTAGTCCATAGGCATGCAAATAAATAGACGTCCAAGTAGGGATGTGCTTCCACAGCTCTTTTTTTGGCCTTCTCACCTTGATGACAGCCTCTTCAGTGCCAGTGCTGAGCATATGTCTTTAGTGTTGTTATCCACAAACAGTTCCACTTGCAAAAGTCTTTCCAGTGCAACCTCTGTGAAAGGAAATTTTCAAACTGCATTCAAACGAATAATGAAATTCACCTTCTTGTATCACTTGGACACTTCTGTGTACTGGATTCAATACCACTTGTGGTTTCTCAGCTGCTCTGATAAACTGGTTAAATTACGGAGCATTGACTTATTTGAATTATAAAAGCTCCAAAGAGGTGCTCATAGATAGTTTGTGGATCCAGCTGTGAAATAAGGGTTATAATGAAATCTTAAATACAATGAGGCATTGTGTTCAACACAACAAAGGCAGCAAATTAGAGAGAGCCTCCACTGGTATGCAATATTCCACAGAAGTTACCACATCTGGCTCCCAGTGGGCATTGACTTTGAGAGGCTCAGGATTACTTTCTGCAAACTGACATTACTTGTAGTTATGTGCCACTTAAATTGTTTTCAGAATCCACATTGTCAAATTGTTCCAGTGATTTGCTGGAAGGAAAACTAAAACTTCAAGGTCAAGCCACCACTCTACCTCTTCTTGGAGTACCATGGAACCAGGTCTTTCCAGAGACAGGAAAAAGCAATATTTCCTGAAGCAGACTTGCCCGTCTAGACAGAAAAAATAATTTACCACCATATCCCATACTGTTTTCTAATTTCAAAACACATGGAGTCCTCTATTTTGCTGCCTACGCTGACAACCATGTCAGGCTGCAGCACCAAAGTGGCCACACTGGAATGTAGGAATCACATGCTATTGCTAGGATGCCTAAAGTAAACCACTGCCCTGTATGGAATTGCTCTCATATGGTTTCTAGGAGCTCAGAAAGCCGCAGTCCTAAGAAGTAAAACTAAAATCTAATCACTCCTCTGCTGACACTGTGGTGCTCAAGGGTTAATTGCTGCTGACAATATTCCTGGGTCATCTTTGCTGATCAGGTGTACTCCAAAGGGTTTCCAACCACAGCTATCCTGAGGATGCCTGGTGTCTGCACTGACATAGCGTTGGAGCAGAAGCAGCAGCAAGCTTCTACTTTCGCTATAGTGAGCCTTTTCCTACCCACAGTTACTCATGGGAGATGTGCTAAGTTTCAATTCTTCTGCCATGGGCAGAGGCACCTTACATTAAATCAGGTTGCCCTGAGAAGCCATGGACGTCCCATCCCTGGAGATGTTCAAGGCCAGGCTGGATGGGACTTTGGGCAACCAGATCCAGTGGAAGGTATCTCTGCCTATGGCAGGAGTTTAGAATTGGATGAGCTCTAAGGTCTCTTCCAGCCCAGATCATTTAATGGTTCTATGATTCTATGATTCTGAGAAGCTGATGAAAGATCAGGTGTTTGTTCAGCCTTGTTTGGAAAAGATGGGGGAGTTTTGCATTCTGCATCATTTTTTGGGGTTTTTTTTGCCTTGTTTTTCTGATGAACTTTTCATAGATGGGGTGAAGTAGCAGAAGGCCTGAGCACTGCTGTTCAATCTTTGTCTAATGGTTTGTAAAGGAAAGGATGGCACAAGAGGGACAGCTTTGTGTTGGTCTGATGCATTGCAGCATAGGAGGGCAGCCCTGCAAACTTGAGACCTCGGCATCCTTTTCATTCGGAGGCAGTTTTTCAGCTGGTGTGTAAGAAGGGGAAAATTCACACCTGTTAATTCATATTCTTATGTTTGATTTTTTAAAATAAACCTGTTTACCTGTACACAGGGGCTGTTTGCAGAACGAGCACCCACCTCATATATTTCATGAGTAACCTTGAGGGCTTCCAGTAAGGTAATTCTTATGCTGGGATGAGCTAATCTCTCACAAAATGCTACACCTGCTTCGTTCTGCTAACAAATAGTCCTTTGCCTGCCAAAGACTGCCTGACCTGACTTATTATACCTTCCCCATCAGCAGAAAGACTCATATCATCACTGGGCCAAAGGTGAATTGCCTGGAGACAAAGTTGGAATGAATTTTTTGCAGTCCCATTTCGCCAGGCATTCAAACCACTTCATCCTGAGGAGCGAAGACCTTTAACTCTGTCACATTTATATATGCTTATAAGGATGGAACAAGTTCTGCCCGCAAATCTGCTCTGGGTGAATGTATCAAAACAGGTAAGCTGGAGGAAAGTGTTATTGTCTCTCCAACCTTTTGTTCAACAACACTATCACCCAGAGGAAGAAGAGGTGTAGAAGTTCACTGCAGTGCTGATGCTCCCTGTGTCTATTAGCATCTCTGGAGCTAAACTTGCATACCATGCTGTAACACACGCTTATGCATGCAGATATTAAAATCCAAATACAGCGATGGATTGCATAGGGAGGTCGAGAAAGGGAAGTGAGGAACTATATTCTCATATTTGGCTTCTGGCCCAGAAAAACATCAAGATGTTTCCAGCTGATGCCATTTTTCCATTTGAAATGTTGCTTTGTATTTATAGTTTTCTTAATCCCTAAAGCAAAAGAGGCTAATATTCATTTAAAACCCAATAACAATTAAAATCCCCAATAACAATTAAAACCTACGATGAACAACTGCTCTAGCTTTGTTTATTGCACGCATAAATAATCATACTTCAATGAACATGTTAGTATCTATGATCTCTTCCCAGATTAAGGTTGCCTCAAGACTGCTTGCTTTGGCTACTGTAAATGTGACATGAATTACACTCAGGAAAATGTGTCTTACATGCTGAGTTTGAAGTAAATTATTTTCTTCTAATATACCTACACAACTGTCACAAGGAATTACACTGCAGATTTAGTGATGTTAAGTGTCAATTGTAATTTGGTGACAGCCATTTTATTGGCTATGCATATTGCTCTGCGAGGACCTGCTTCTCAGTATGGAGGCCACCGTATCATTAAAAACCAGTGATCCTTCACTGATGACATAATTTGACTGGCAGAGAGAGGAGCAGTGAGGGGCTTGCTTCCACCTGCATGGAATCTGCTGTGTGTCAGAGATGAATTTGCCTTCAAATTAGAAACAGCACAGCAGACTGGTGGCTGTGATTTTGCTTGATTTCTTTTAAGGAGTTTCACTGGAATGGTTACTGAGCAGCTGATAGGAGTCTGCTTTAATATGTCAAACTTATATATTATGCAGCCTGTAAACATCTCAAATATTTTTATCCACAGTATACAGTGAGTTATCAGTGAAATACTTTCAGCTGAACTGAGCCACATGCTTTTTCTTCTCCCCCCACCCTGCACACTCATCTATCCATCCACCCACCCATCCATCCATCCTTTTGTCTGCAAGTCTGCCTCTGCAATAGGCTTGGGATATTAAATTTATGTGTTAAAAAAGGAAAAAAAATGTGTTAACATAAAACCAGTGTTTCAACAGATAAAATAAATCATACAAGCTGTGTAAAAATTTAGAGTAAGAGCAGAACCATAATCATACATTCTGAAAATTTTATAAACTGACAATTCAACTTACGTGTTTTATGCTAATACACATAGTGGTAGGTTCTAACAAACTGTGATTCACACATAAAGAGTAGAAAAGTTGAAGGTATTATATATGTAATATCTATTTTCACATGTACATCTTTATATATACATTATGTACTTATTCTGAGAAACAGGAAATAGATTCTGAGACTTTCTTAGCAAATTTAAATCAATATAGCTGCCTTTCCATTTTCAGTATTTAAATTAAATTTTTTGCTGCAAGGCACTGCAAGGAACAAAGCAAAGTACCTTAAAAGAAAGTGTTTCCCTAGTAATTTCACCTCATTTCACACCTATTTGGCAGCTTTTCTTAGCCAATTGGTTTCATTGAAAATGCTGACAATGTTCACCCATTAGAATTGTCCGTATGGTAAGGTGTGCTTTCCCCTTAGATTCACTTTATTAACTTTAAATGCAGAAAATAACTTTTTTTTCCTTAAGACTACCAACATTCCTAAATATATACTTTTGTCTATCTCCCATTTTTTCACACTGTTTGTTCTACTTTTTTTGAAAAATCTTTACTGAACAATAAACAGCATAAATTATTCAGCCAATTTCAGTCCAGTGGCATAAATCATACTCTAGCAGACATGCTACTTATGACAAATGCTTTGTCTAAGAGAAACATACCACTGAAGGTTTAATCAGGAGCTCTAAACATTTCAGACTTGCTCAATTTTATTCTTGGCAAGAAGCACTGTTCTTTCCTATGTCTTCCAAAGCTTTGGGAGAATGCTCACTTTCCCATGAGATTACGGAGGTCATTTTTACCCGCTTCAGGAAAGGTGAGGGTGTTAATAAAAGAGCACTTTCCTCAAGAAAAATTGAAATGGGACTAGAAAAACTTCTTGCTCTTGAAAGCTCATTTCAGAGGCAGCTTTGGATGTTTTAAGTGCTTCCTATGAGCTGAAGTACCACAACTTCCACACTGTCCTGTTTGAAAGCATGAAGAGCATGTATGAAAACAGAACCTTTTATGGGATAAAAAGGTTTCTTAAGATTTTATCAGCAAAATTTGAAAAAAAAAGAAAAGTGACACCTTCTCTTCCAAACTAAAACCCATCTGTTTTGCCGTACTATTTAAAAAAGCCCATTAAGGGTTTGGGCACCAGTACCCTTCATCTGATTTAGAATCATGGTTTTATACAGTTGGAGTTGGAATAACTGCTTCACCCAGAACCAGACACTAGGTTTAGATATTAAATGGAGATTTCCATAGGTTCTGAGGGATTTTTAGCTTTGTTACTAGATATTCTGAAGATTATTTTTGAAGAATATATGCTTCACTGTGAGGATTGTCTCTTTTAGAAGCCTAGAGGCTTATGGAATAACCAGTCCATATCTCAACAGGTTTCTCATATTTATATATATGTTCTAATACAGGTCTTCAACTGGGACCATTCAAGGATTTATTCTGCAGATCCAACAAGTACGGTTCTGTTTTCTTGACTGCAGTACTTTTGTTTCAGCTTCTTCTATAATGTCAGCTGAGGTCCTGGAGTAAGGCTCTGCTTCCTGGATAGTTACCTCTCACACAGCCAAGAAAAACACTATGGAGTCAAACTTACATAAAACAATAACCTGAAAAAATGTTGGGATAACACAACAGCAGAAAGAGAATTGCAGATAAACTACTGTCGTCGGCACAGTGCAGAGTTTGTGCATAGTTGTTTGAACACAACACAAATTATGAGTACTTTTCAACTAAAATATACAGACTCAGGATCTAGCTGACCTTATCCACTAGATTAAAGCAACCCAAAAAGCAACCGTATATAGAGTCAAAACAGCTAACATGTCCTTTTAAAGAAAAGTTGTTTTTGTTATTTTTAAGTTCTGGCTGAAATGAAGACAGCTGGGTAGAGAAGGACCAGATGCAGAATGCCTATGCCAGGTTTTGTTATTTTAGATCATACTAGTCAGCAACAAATAAAAGGGAACATAAGTATTGACATCCTAAATCAAAGCGGTGATCCACTGAATCTTACAGATGCTTCAGTGTAAGAACAAGATGCACCACTAGACATCATGAGTGAGTGTGTTAGCTATTAGTGTTTCTTTGTGGTTCCTGAGAGTTGATGATTTGCATAAACCTTTGAGTTTGAGGCTGTATATTCATTTGACAAACATCTTCGAATTATATGTATTTAGATTGTTAGAAGTCTTGTTTGCCTGTACCCAGCCAGTCCTATGTGAGTCTTGTGAGATGCTTAGTCTCAGAGGTATCATGAGCTGAAGCTTCACAGCATCATCAGAGGCTTCTCTTTAATAGTTCACCTTAGTAACATTGCAAGAAGAAATCCAAAAGTAGCACAAAGCTCCCATTATAAACAGAAAAGAAAAACCACGTGCTTCTCTGCCTAAATGACTCTTATTTAATTTAAAAAAAAAACCAAAACAACAAAACAACCAACCAAAAAAAATGGATATATGGAATCTAAGGGAATGAAAGGGAGATTTTCTGCTACATTTTACTTCTCACTGAACACCATGGCACAGATAAGGAACACTTCTCTGATGTTAAAGCAGTGTCAAGAGCAAAAGGAAAGCAGAGTGACATTCTCTCTCACTAACTTAGTTGCTCATGCCAAGTCCATAACTTCATTCTGTCACTGTGACCTCTTTTGACCAGACTCGTATTCTTCCCTAGTCCTGTGAAAATCACTAATAGAACAAAGCACTGCATGATAGTTTCAAAGTGGATGGAAACGAAGAGACAGAAGCCCAGATCCTGTGGTTGTATAAAGGTCTGTAACCTGAATATTTTGGAATAACTTTCCCCTTTGGGGCATTTGGAAGACAGGCGGTCATTCGTCCTTCTCATAGCACTGTAACTCAGGCTTATCTGTAAAGGATTACTAGCCGGACTTTTTAAGAAATTTAGCAATGAATGTAAGAATGACATAGCAGATTGTTGTTGATGGGTCTGCTACCTAACAGTGAAAAAGACCAGGTCATAGATGTAAACTAGGAGTCAAAGATTTTGGGTATGGCTTTCAGACCATTTAACAAAATTCAACTGTATTTCTGTCGATGGTGATCTTGAATGTCATGGCGGTCAAAGTTTAAAATCAACAGGTGCAAAAAAGCCATAAATCACATGGAAGGGGTCAATCATGATTTATTTAGTGTATTATGTGTAGACTCATAAATAAGGATCAGTAAATGTGAGGTGCCTGAGTTGAAGAATACACCACCCAAAGTAGAATGAAATCTTAAGTTACACTTTCTTTACTATTTTTATATATTTTCCTGTGTATTCTTTTAAAATATTTTGGAAATCTGTTCCAAGTAGATGAGTTCACAGAAGCCTAACCTCTGTTAACATTAGTAAAGGCCAGGACTTAGAAATACTTAGGTATCAAACTACCTCTAGGATTAAAGCAAGTTCAAGCAAGGTCATACTTTGCTTCTGAAAAGACGTTAAGCCCCCCATGCCTTCCATGCTACAACGAACCATCACAAAGTTCACAACAACCAATTCTGTGTAATGAAAGCACACATTCACCATCTGAAATTCTTTGCTACCTTCTGTTGAAACCTGAACCTGAACTCACAAAACCAGCTGCTGAGGTATGCCAGTTTGAGAAGAGCTGTAGGATCACAAGGACGTATCACTTCCACTTTTCACAAACTTCTTCAAGATAGACTTTCTTCTGACTGCTTAATCATGACTTCAGTTAAGAAAATAGTTTTTTTTTTTTTTTTTTTCCCCAGCGATAAGAAATGTGGCTCCTGCTCAGAGCAGTGCAGTTTGTGAAGAATCATATCTGAACATTTTTCTGCAACAGCCCATTTTTCTGGGATGGCCAAACTCTACTTTTTTTTCTGTCAAGCCTTCTCTTTTAGTGTAACAAGTGATGAAAAAGTTCACTGCAGTCACTAGGAGGGCGCTTTTGCATACTTATACCAATTTAGTTCTTACTTCACTTTCTGTTTATATGTTAGAAGGCACAATTCATGACAGTCTCTTCACATCGGCAAGCAAATCACCTCTCTTTTCCTTGCGAATCTCACATTTGCCTCATTTTTCAGTGTTTTCTCAATTACAGCACCTCTCATCCCAGTAGATCCTAAAGTACTTGCCAGCTTAACACCCCCTGATGTACAAATGACTGCATTTCTCATAATAGTAGCATGGGGTTTTAACTCACTCTCATAACAACCTTGACAAGGCAACTTTATTCTTTAGCTAATGTCTTTAATTGGGCACACACTGGTTGTTAGGGTAGTATTAATTGTGAGCATCTGGGCATTTATTTATTTACTGTTTTTTTTTTTTCCCCCATACAGAGCAAGTACCGAAGTCTTTGCTATGAGAAAACTGACAAAAAGTCTTGGCACGTACCTTCAATTTATAAAGGCCTAAGAACCCTTAAAGGGGGATTACATTTCAGCAGCATCTTTTTAAATTTGTACAAGTTGTATACATCAGAAAATAGGTTAGTATGATAACTGGACAAATAAGAATGTGAAGCCTCGTTTGAATTCATGTATGTGTGGAAAGAAGGGGAAAAAATAGAAGTGTAGTTAATGTTAATTTTACTAAAAAGAAGTACAGCCTCCTGAAACTGAAGACTGGCCTATTGTTAAAGCTATGGCTGAAATGAAACCTTTTCATTATGGAGAAGAGTTGTTTCTTAAAGCTTCTATACCCCTTCAAGTACTATAGGGTAGGTCTGTAGGACAGCAAAAGGAACTCAGTGAGAGAAACCAGTTTCTGAGCTGTGACCAGCAAAAGGAGTACACGCACTTCAATTTTACTTTGTGTTCAATGTAGATTTCTACTAATGCAAGGGAGTCACCCAGGAAGTATCAGTGAATTACAAACACATGGGTATCAGTAATACTGTTGGGTGTGAAGAGCTGACTAGAGATACAGAGCATGAGGGAGTTTTTGGTAAGATCGTTGATGAAAACAACTTAAAATCATTGATAATAAGCCTACAGAGAGATACAGAAGGACCTGTAGGACAGGGAAGACATCGGTGTTTTTTCTTGAATGCTGACAGTAAGAACTTAAGTATATTCCCTTGGCAAAAAATGTAGAGTGGTTGGAGATTGCCATCCTGCCTGTTAATAGTCCTTTGCTGGAAGATGGCATTTGCAAGAGTGTGGAAATGTGTAAACACTCCTCACTTGTTTCGGCATGGAGTCAGTGGTGCAACTCAAACTCCTCAAAAAGGTGAGTTAACTCAGGGTCTGCTGTAGAGACTAAAGAATAATTTATCTATCCTAAACCTCTGGCTGACATAGAGAGGGAACTACTTCTAGTTTCTAGCTGACAACAATCACACAATTAGAGTGACACAAATATCTGTCTGTGTCTTGACTCCCATTGCAGATAAACCGGGAAACATTTTGCTCTGTGTCCTGTAAAGATAATGTTAAATGCCTAGTAAGTGTTTTGCAAGGACACTGATTGTTTTGAAGTTCTCTGAAGACATAAACTGCTTTGACTATGCTTAGAAGGTGTTCCAGCTATGGGTAGTAGCTAGACATAACAAAATAACACTTTCTTATAATGTACCAAAACATCGATATACATTCAGTAAACTTGTTCATAAGAGGAGCATAATTTGGATCACAGCAGATGATCCTGGGCCAGGAATATGGCCTGTAGAAGATAGCAGAATTTCTGGGGCAGAAAATCCTCCAGAACAAAGCTGTAGCTCTTTCAGTAAACCCCTTCCTTGCCTTCCATCTCCAGAGAGAAAGTTGCAGTGAGGACATGACTTTGTGTCCGTGCCAGGACATGGCAAGTTTCAGAAACTCCTACAAATAGACTAAAAATCCCACTAAAATTACAGATACCAAACTAATTTCTTTCAAGAATTAACTTGTTATTGAACGCATGAATGAAATGAGGCTGATGTGAATCTTCAGTGCACCTGTTGACTGGTTGTACTGTAGTGCCAAAGAGTGGACCGACATAAAGGTTGAAAACCCTGACAGGGATATTTTCCATCAGCATACCATAGATTTGCATACCTTAGTCCAAAACAATGGACAAAATTTGACTTTTCCGACAGAAACCTTGTGTGTCTCACCTTGTTCCTTTCCGAAAAGTCAACATTCAAGACAGAAACTTAACATCTCCTATTAAAATCCCTTGACCAAAATAAGAACTTTTTCAACAGCTATATGCATGTAAGTACATTTATTCACGTAATTAAAATTGCTTGGGATTAATAGAAAAAAAAAAACCACTTAAGCTTCCAGGGGACGCAGTCTAGCATTTTTTACGTTTTCCTAAACAAAGGATTTATTGTCTTTTATAAAACGTGAGATTATTTCTGCGAAAGTGGTTTGTTATATGTTCCCTCTATTTTAATACTCATTCACTTTGCATCGGGTGTGATATGCTCTTTTTTGATGAAACCTGGAAGTTTCCTTTGAAAAATGATGTGTCTTATAGATAGCATGGACTAAGCAATTTTAGCTATGGCAGAGCAATAAAAACCATTCTTACCATGGATTCATTGAAGGTGCAAGGACAAATATTAACCTTGGTAGGTCTATCATAGCACTTATTTAAAAAGAGAAGAAAGGAAGGAAAAGCATTCATATTTAAATTGTCTGTATGTCTTTGTATGAGGAAGCAGATTTATAAACATCAGCAAATAAAGATTTAGGAGTAGGATGCTGTTAATGTATTTTAAAAACAAAACATGAAACTAAATAGTAGTTTGCCTAAATCCCAAAGGTGGGTTTCTTGTTTGCTTTTAGTAATAAAAATACTTATGTTGTGTGTGCATATTTAAGTATAGATTTAGTTTGTTTAGCTAATTTGCAAATGATTCAGAAATTAATTAATAATGCTGATTCTAAATAAATAATGAATATAAACCCCATGCCTTACTATGTAAAATGGGAATATAATTAATTGACTATATCAAATGTAATACAGTAAATCTTTACCCATCTATAGAAATAATGTAAAGGCAAATTTTGTTCATTCTAAGCAAACAAGAAACCTATTGAAACCAATAGGTCTGTTCCTTGGATTAACGCAAAAAGGATTTGACCCATGCACGTTATTTAGGAATGAGCTGAATCCTGGTTCTGCGGGCAGGAGAGGTATGCTGAAATATACAGACACAGTCTAGACTTCACATCTCCTCCATGGCTTTTGAAATGAGTTATCTACTACTTAGCAACTTTTTAGGTTTTTAAAATCTTATTTTAGTATGTATATTTTTTGGGTGAGGGGCGGGGCGGAATGTTATGAATGTTTCTACACTGAGCTGGGGAATTTCACCATTCTGTCTTATGAAGTGAAGCTGTAAAGTTCACGCTGGCAGGGCCTGTGGGATTGGAATTTCTCAAGTGATAAAAACCTACAGGCCATGGTTTCAGATTTGTTTTCTCCAGGCCGGTCTCCTAGTTGATCCCACTTTTAGAACTGATGTGCAATATTTACAGCCTGGCACAGAGCCAGCGATATCATTAAATCCTCTCCGCTAGCTCTAGCAGAGAGCAGTTCCAGGCTAGGAGCTGTCTTCACGTCAGCACAACTTCTTAAATACCCACAAGATGGAAAAAGGGGAAGTAAATGAATTATTCAGGAGAAAGTTTGGTAATCAAAGACTGTGAGGTTTTATTAAAACAAGAACAAAGCTCTTGCCATCAATTAAAGCACTTCTGTCTTTATGTAAATGATTAACAAAAGAAATGAAGCTGTTTCTAGTCCTTCCTGCATTGGGGGAATTTCATGATGAGTACGCCAAGCTTTCAGCCCTGAGCATTGCTCTGCGTGGGTAGACACTCCTGCCCGAACAGGAGCCATTCACTCCCACCCTTCGGATTACAACTTCTGACTTTAGTACCAGTTCATCACTTCAAACTCAAGTTTGACCTGAAAACAACTACCCACCCTGGAATCTGGTCCTGCTTGTCCCTTCATCTAGGGGCAATGAACAGAAACACACACCATTTTCTAAAGAAAAGTGGAGCTATTTATCATTAGGACACTAATTCTGGTATCTTCTCTTGCTCAGTGCTTATTTTCTTAGAGTGAATTAAGTCCATTACATTAGGGGAAAGAATCACAAGATACTGTTTATATGCACACATTTTCTATGTACACGTGCTTGATAATACAAAAAATAATGGGCTAGTTTATCACTTTACATATGAACTTCACAGACTGGACTGAATTATTGGTTTCTGAAGGAAATAATATTATCAGGTCACCATAATGCTAAGCAGTATTACATTTTAGTAGATAATTTCTTAACAGTGCTTACTTCTGAAATTAAAAAAAACCCCAAAACAACAAAACCTGAAATAAAAATAATCCTGGCAACCGTGTTGACTGAAAAAAAAAATTATATTTATATTTAAATCCTCAGCTAGATTCTTAGACACATCACTGCTTAAAATGCAGTCACCTGACAAAAACAGTTCTAATTATTACCCCCTTGGGCTAACATTTTTCAGAGTGACTGGCTAAAATGCACTCCAGCTCATAATTTCTATCTCTGACAGTGGAAGACATAACCTAGTTTCCTCTAATGCAAAAGTCTCTAATCTAGAGGGCAAGACCCTGTTCCGTATAACACTGAAGGGAGAAAATGCAATTTGAGCACAAGGAAATTGCACACATAGTTTGATAGTTCTGCCATTCTCATTTTTTTCCCAGGATTAAATGTCTTGTTTTATTTTATGCTAAATTATGACCTGGCTAGGACTTGTGTATATTCTTCGTCATATTCTGGAAATTTTATACTCTACAAACAAAGGATATAGAAATGCCATCTAACAATCTTATTCACATTTTAGCCATTAAAATTCCAAATTCTGTATAGAGGGCAAGGGTATTTTTTTCTTAACGGATAGTTTTCGCTTTGGCAAGTGGCACTTGCAAACAATAAGCTTCATTCACCTCTGGGTTAATCCAGTTGTGTATCAGCACAACATGATTGATTTCATATTGGTGTAATGCAGTAGTGAATCAGGCTCCAAGGTTTGAAAACAGAGCATTATATTAACGTCTACATTTGTATACTGAAACACTGGGGAACAGATTTTCACATGGGCTTCATCCCAACATTGTTTCCTTGCAGCACATTTTTCACCACCAGAAATAAAGGAAAAAAGTGTCCATAATTTTGTCCTCGTGGACACCACAGGGAACAGAAATTAGAAAGTCTCTTGGATAACGAATTCCCTGAATTATACATGCATCTGCCTGAATTATACATGCAAGTGAGTAGTTAGATGCTTAACTACTAATATTTGCAATAGAGGGTACCTGCCAAAATCCGGGCCTCGATGTGCAAACTCAACTGCTAACAGCCTCTCGGCTGACTCGAGCAGATTTACCGGGGAGCACCAAGGGGGCTGCCTCACTTCAATTAACACCACCAAAATCGTACAGCCTTCCCTCCCTCCTGACATCAGGGACGCTGCTGCATCTGCCCCCGGCTGAGCCTGACCAGAAGGATTCCTGGCAAGGCTAGGAGAAATGAATTAACTTTTTTTCAGTTCATTTCATGTAGGCAGTGGCTGAATAATAAATTGACCTCAATCTATAAAGCCAAAAATGCTGAAAGAGTTTCAAGGACGTGAGTCAGGAATTCTGGAAGAGCTGTTTTTTTTGCTGGGGTTTTATTAACAATTTTTATTTCTCCCAGTCTAAGAACCACCGTTTCCTTTGTAGCTTGACAGCTGCTCCTTAACGCCTTTTTTTCCCAGCTGGCAGGGCATCTGGGTGAGCACGTTTGTGGCTAGTACCAGTGCGCTGCCTTTGTGAGCAGTAGGGGCACCAGTTCCTTCCTGAAAAAGCAGGACACCCTCATATCTCATGCACCTTCCATCACTTTGAGGAGTATCTAGAAATACTAATGTCAGAAGTACAGCCCTAATAAAGGGTCATCAAAGCTTTCTTCCACTGAAACACCCATTGCTGCAATGTTGATATTTAAAACTCTCTCTACAGACTTGTGCACCTAACTCAAGTAGAAGAAGTAATTGCATCACATTTTTCTTTCAATTGGACTATACCTCTATATTTTTAAATATCAATGCTTGGCAGAGTTTTCAGTGAATAATAGTACTTTGTGCTGGTGAGTCAGTGCTAGATGAATGTTCTCCTTTGCCTTTTTTTTTTAAGGACAGAGAGTGAGTGAACTTGAGTAGTGCAAACAGGGGCCTGAAGCTGTAATCACAAGAAAGCTTAAATCTATGAAAATCATTTTGGTTCACACTCCATGAAGAGAGTATTTTTTTGGTACATGTTCTTGTCTCCGTACGTGCATCTGTTTGCAGGATCTCGGCCCATATTTGCAGAGAAGATCACAGTATTTTCTATCATCCACCCTGCAGGCTGAAATTGCAAAGGGAACATCCTCTCCGGAGGGGGATTTTTGTTGACTGGCCAGGGCTTCACAGGACATGGTACATGGTACAGGAATTATTGCATGAGGCCATAGAATACTTGGTGGGTAGATTCTGGTTTAAATGAGTTTACACTTTGCAATAAGAAGAGACAGCAGAGATGTTCTGTATTGAAAGGTAAGCCTGGGTTTATCTGAGCTGTGCAGTCCCAGTAAAATGCCATCTCCCTAGATATTACACATTATTAGAAGGTTTCCCTGTATTTGTGTAGTTAGTCAGGCAAGCAGGGAGATATAAAGCAAACTATTTATTTGCTACTGTCAAGTATCACACTATTAGCAATTAATCTCTAAATTACCTTGTTCCCTAACTTTTTTTTTTTTTTCTGCCTGTGAGGACTTAAACTCATAAAACATCAGTAGAATCCTAAGGGATTTTCAAGAAAACTTATATTCTGAAACAAGCCTGTCAATATTAAACGTATCTTGTACTACTGCAGTCAGGCATATCAGTGACCCTTACTCCTGGCCATAGTGGACCACCTGCAAGGGTCAAAAAGTTATTGATGTCACCCTCAACCATCAGTCCTCAGGCAACCGGCTCAGACCTCTGTCAGCTTGCCCAGGGACAGGATATGCCTAGGTCCTCTCAGACACTGTAGGAGACACACAATTAAAAGCTTTTAGTCAGTCTGAAGGAATGAGATTAGAGTCAATGAGAAAGGCTCAGCGCCCATTCACAGAGACAGCTGTCCTTCAGTATCTGGGTTTTATAAAGGTCCATTCTTTGATGCAGATTAACTGATGGCTTGCCCTTCAACATGGCACAGCGTAAATACTGAAAGATTCTTTACACCACTGGTATTTAAATTCAGACTGACAAATGAGCCATAACCACTACCTGAGGGAATAATCCTGCAACAGCTCTAATGCAGCTGATGAATTGGTGAGGCAAGAGCTTCCTATGGGCAAGTCATGCAAATAACCTCTGCTGAAAACCAAGCTCTAAGCAGCAAAGGGTTGAAACATGACTGTACTCCTGGGTATAGCCAGCCAGACCCAGCTGGGCTCATCAGATCAATCATCAGCATTGGTGGGGCTGAAGAAGATCTGGAGGAAACCCTAGAAGCCAAGGGAAAGGAACAGGATGGATAGAAAGTGGATATCAACATAGAAACCATTTTTCAGCTATACGCTGCTTTAAAAGGGTGGAAACCATGGCCACCAGCACCTGACTGATGAGTCTTTTACTTTTCAGCTTTCATAAGTCATTAATGACTTTAGCTCTAGTGACATTAGCTTTAGCTCTAAATGACTTTAGTTTGGTCTCAGCCTGAGCTGGCTTATTCACCTTTCAACCACTCTTCCTTTATCTTCTGTCAGCTTTCACGTTGGGAAACACCAACGACACCATATCATCACTACTGACTAACTCCTATTTTGAATATAAAATCAAGATTTGGGGTCTATCCCTGAATACTGCTTTCCCAATTAAAACTGGTTCTAGGAAATTTTTAGTGAGTGCATCATCTCTTTGTATGACACTAGGAAAATTGAAACCTAATGCACAAATGAAAGAAAATGCTTTTCTACTTAATCTCAAAGCTAGAATTAGGATATTCTAGAATGGAGAACAGAAGTTACTAATCATCCATGGTAGGAGAACCACTAAACTAACTGTTACTTCACTAGGAGGGGATGCTGTAAGTGTCTGCAGCTTGTATCCCAAGAATAACCTACAAACAGCAAGAGTAGAATCTATCCAAAAATTGCCAGGGAAGTCCACTAGGCTGGAAGAGGACTTGATCCTTTGTGCATCAGTAAATTTGTAATGCAAAACACAGTATGGAACACATCAAGGATTGCACAGAAAGAGCAAGACATCTGTAATCAGCAAACTTGATGCTTGCAATGATTTCTGATGTTCTTTGGAAAGGACAGTGAAAGGCATTTGAATCTTCTTGAGAGGAACCCTGCACCCTTGCAAAAAGCCCCTACAGATGTGAACCTGCATGGAAATACCTTCTGACTCTCCACGGTTTGGCACTATCATGCACTTTCATGGTGCCACAGACTCTTGCCACTCCCTAATCCCACATGAGAAATGTTTCTGGTCTTTGTGAAAGCCTGATGTTTGAAGCCTGGCACTCCTCTGACATGACACTGTCTCACCCATGAAGGACAGCTGAACAATCCAGACCTAAGCTTTTGGGGAAGAGTGGCTGGAAAGCTGCCTGGCAGAGAAGAACCTGGGGTGCTGGCTGACAAATGGCTGAATATGAGTCAGCAGTGTGCTCAGGTGGCCAAGATGGCCAATGGCATCTTGGCCTATATTAGAAACATCGTGGCCAGCAGGACCAGGGAAGTGATTCTACCCCTTCACTTGGCATTGGTGAGGTGACACCTCAAATACTAAGTTAAGTTTTGGGCCCCTCGCTACAAGAAAGACATTGAGGTCCTGGAGTGCATTTAGAGAAGAGCAACAAAGCTGGTGAAGAGGCTGGTGAAAAAGTCTTAGAAGGAGTGGATGACGGAACTGGGATTTTTTCTCCCAGAGAAGAGGAGGTTGAGGGGAGATCTCACGCCCTACAACTCCCTGAAAGGAGGTTGCATTGAGGTGAGTGTTTGTCTCTTCTCCGAACTGACAGGTGAAATTTCTTCACAGGAAAAAGGGTCCTCAGGCCCTGGCAGAGGCTGCCCAGGGAGGATAGAGTCCCCATCCCTGAAGGAGTTTAACAGACTGGTAGATGAAGTCCTTAGGGATATGATTTAGCAGTGGACAAGTGCGGCTGGGGCTGATCTGGAAGGTCTTTTCCAGCCTAGGGATTCTATGATTCTATGATTCCATGGAAATAATCTGATAGAAAACAAAGATCTTGACAAATATCAAGCAATTTTATAAGAAAGCCTCACATTTCTCAGAGGAAATGAAAAACCTCCAGTTTTTCCATCTTGTTTTCATGAGATCCACATAGAACAGAAAGAACAAAACTACTATAATCATTGGGGCTACAAGTGGTTTGATAGAATAGTGAGGCTGAGCAAGCATTTTTGAGCCAAGCCTTAACAATATGCTGTTAAACGATTGCAGAGGGGAGAAGTGGGAAAGGGAGAATCTGCTGAAGTCAGTGGGAGATGGGCAATTCACTTTGCTAAAGGCAGGATTTCATCCAAATTCTGCTGCTGACAACATTCATGAACATCTCAAAGACATCATAGTATTCCGTCATTGTTTAGTTGGGAACTGAATATGCCTGTGCCTTGGGAGTAATTCACTATATCACCTAAACAACTTAATAATTTAAGCTTTTCATGTGTATTGGCAAGAAGCAGACTCAGACGTTTCAAAATGAAAAACAATCTAAATACATTTGAACATCTACTGGAGGATACAAAATCCCCATTTTTTCCTAAAGAATTCTTCATTTCAGCTGCACTGTTTTTGAACCATAACCCTGCCTTAGTAATTTTCAGCTTGCTACATAATGAAGTTCACCGTTACAAATTTTCATATTCAAGAGTGGAAAACTGTAAGTAACTGAAAAATGAAAGCAGTAACAGTTTATAGGCAGAGTACTGTAAAATTATCATATTTCTGCAGTAGAGTTACTGATTTGATTGCCCTTCTTTTAACCAGTTATCTACTTTCCTTAAGTATAAATTACATGCATATAGAAAAAAAGCCTTGTTTGTTTCTTTTACGTATTTACTGTCCATATTATCATGAAAGAACTGGAAAGGTCCATGAACAAACACATGTATTGAGCTTGACTCTTTCCAAAAGCCTGGAGAAACAAAACAAAAAGAAGGCCCATGCCTAGTTATGAAGAGTATGCTATAAACTGTTACTCACCTATGCAATCCTTATTTAGAAGTGCAGCGTAAATGGTTTTATAACACAATACTTAGCTGGGTATTTATGCTTTATGCTCTCTTCCACACAGACCCTGTGAAACTCTTTAGAGGGGTTTCACAGAGCAATCTCGTGGACTGCAATTTTTTTGAGCAGTCCAAACATTCCCATTAAACAAACCCAAACATGATTCAGAAAGTGCAGAATTCCAACACTTTCCCCCCAAGATCAGAGGACCGCTGTGCATTCTCACTCAATTTAAACAAAGTAAACGGCAGTTAGTATACCCTCCCCTAATGGGCACCCCCACTGGGGACATTGTTCAAGCACCACCACGGACACAGCCCCAGTGCAGCTGGATATGTAAACAAGGACATAATCCGCCTGAAAGAGTGCTCACAGTTTGGCAGAGCTCGCTGTGTTGTTAACATATTGTGCCAAAGCAATAACAAAGCCTTCATTTTAGAGTTTATTTGCAGGGTCTTATTAATCAGGAAATCTTCCAGAAATTAGTTCTAAACGAAGGACCTTCCAGAAAGTCACCATTTGGGGAGGAAGGTTTCCAGATGATTTTTTTTACTTATCTGTAGCCTGGTCCTCAGAATAAATCACAATTGAGTCCAAATTCAATTGAGACAGAAAACACATTGCTGTTAGACAATGTAGGGGAGCCTTCTGGGTTTTTAATTTGAACTCTCTCCATTTCTTGAAAAGCCAAACAGGCTCTGAGTTGCAGTTCTTCACTAAAGTGGAGATAGTCAGCATGCTGTACCTTGTCTTAGCAACAAATGCAAAACGTTAACAGTTATAAATTAAATATAATCATCCTGAGTGTGCACAAACCAGTATTTCTCAGTTAGGTATTCTGAGAAAAGAAAGCATGCTTGGCAATTTCTTGTAGTTCAGTTTCACTAGTTGGTTTTCAAAGTCTTCCTAGCATTTTAGGGACAGTCATAAAAATGGTGGAATAATGTGATAGGAGAAGATGTCATTTTGGAAATAAGCTCTCTGTGAGCTCTCAGTCTGACAAAATCGGTAAAACTGGGTAAAACTGTACCCAGAGATACATGCTGGCAACTTTTGTCATGGAGATGATGAATCAATAACAAATTCTAAACCTATTTTCAAAAATCCTGATTGTGGAAATTAAGGAGAAAACTGTTCTGGATATATCTTATAGAAAAGCCAGAAAAGAACAGTGAGAGTGACAGCTGGTTAATTTTACCATTGAAAGTCTTCATTATAAACTAATATTTAAAACCCGTAATCTGAAAAGGTTACTTTTTTTCCTATAGTCAGGTAGTGTTGGAAGAATTTATTTATTTGTTTGTTTGTTTACTTATTTAAAGCTGCACCACGTGTTCAGCATATTTTTGTGGCTCCGAAGGAACTGACTGATCCGTACGGCATTGCTGCGGAGAGTCGGACCTCTTCCCAGTCCTTGTTCTCCGTTGCATGCCGCGTTCGTGCTGACGACACGGTCTCTGTTTGGGTGCTGCTCTAGCTCCAAGCTCTTCCTTGGAGTGCTCTACGAGCTCCTCCTTGGAGTGCCCTGACTTTCTCCTTCTCTCGGCTGCTCTCTCTTAGAGCGCTCTCTCCGAGCTCCTCCTCTGAGTGGTCTTCTACTCCAGGCTTTATACACCCTTATCACCTCTTCAGCAGTGGCTCCAGTGATTGGCCACTTATTAGCTCAGCTGCCCCTAATTATCTCTTATCTAGCCTACACCGCATGTATACGTGTGTTTTCTGTGTGGAACTCCACCTAAAAATTATCAGTAGTCGTGTTTTCATGTATAAAACATCAGGTGTTTACAATGTTTCTGTGCTGCACAGTGGTACAGTCGTTTCACCGGGATCTCTGGATGTCCTGGATATAGGGTAGAATATTTGTACTTTGACAGTAAAAACTCTGTATGACCTTTGCTGCACGTGGGCCCTCAGTTTGCACCGTCCCACACTGAACTTGCTGCACATGCTTGGTTCGGCCGGACGTGTCTGGTAGGTCCCATGCCTCCACTTTGCTGCGCACTTGCAGGCCAGCTGCAATAGTTCAATTTATCACTTTGATACCTGTTGAGCTTAACAGGTCTGTGTTTAAGCTGTTTTTTAACAAAAATGTAACTGAAACCTCATATCTACCCTCTCAGTACAACCAGAACTATACATTGATTTAAAAAAAAAAAAAAAAGGTGTATTTCAGTCTAGCTTGCCCCTGATTTCTTTGCTGGAGCAGCTGAGGTCCTGCTAACATTACTGCATATTTAGCATACCACTCCTTTTTGTATAGCTCTGTGCTATGGGAAGGATCTGGCAGAAAATGTCGTTTGCCTTAATAACTTCTTTGACCCCAAAAGCTAGTGTTGTTGATGACTTTGATTTTTTTTTTTGCAGAGGAAAGTTCAAAAGCCACTACAACCCATGCTTTCCGACCTGTCTAGGAAGGAGTCTCAACCTTACTGCCCGTGGTCAGGCGAAGTAAAACCAGAACAAAGCCTTTAATTACTCAGATTTGTACCTCTCTGTGTGCCGAGGCTTATGCCATAGATGGGACTGATGAGCCTCTAGCTAAGTCTATACATGGGACTGATTTTTATAGCTGTCAGACCTGTAATTTGACCACCTGCCAGTTGACCTTTGTTCAGGTTCAAACCCAAAAAGCCAGGTATAAGAATTCTCTTTTGTCTGGGATGCTTTCTTCGTTTTTGAGATATATGGATTAAAAATATTGTTATCACTCACCCTAAAACTTAGATGTCCTTATGTCATTGCTGTTTTCGTTCAGTGATGACCGTGAGAGATTTATTATAGAATATATGCTATGACAGATGTCCTTTATGCGATATCCAGCACGAGGAGATGGTGCTCACTTCATATCAATTACAAACACCTCTGTCATTTCAGATGTTACTATTTTCGAGCCCCCAGATCTGTAGTAACAATTTATTATGATATTTATTACATTTAAAATTACTAATATTATAATTTTAAACTAAAGAGATTTTTGTTTTCAGTATCACTGACAATTTTTTCTCTTTTTCTGATCTGGTCATGGTTCCTCTTCCACCACAGAAAATCACTTCATAATATATGACTTAGATATGAACTAACAAAGCTGAATGAATCTGCTGATCTGCTGATAACCTGAAACGATGGTCTTTAATGCTGTGAAGTACCCTGTGTACAGAAATGAATCCCTAAGGCAATACTATCAGTGCCGTTCCTTTATTTCAATGCTGAACAGTACTTCTGTTTTGTTCAAAGAATGGAACAAAAATGGTTCATCTGATAGTAATATCTGATTTTGGATCAGGAACTTGAGAGAAGTTGAGCCATGAGTGATCCATAGCACAGAACGTATACTCTTTCCTTCTGTGTACTGCAGCAAGGGCATAGGCCAGGATTACTGCATTACCTAAACTGACCCTCCTGTACTTTGGAGTCAGCAAACATGATATGACAAAGTTAAATAGGGAAGGAAAGCAAAAAAAGAAAAAAAAGAGGCGAGGGAGGAAACATAACTTTAAGAGATCTGTGTTTTAATGCCTTCCAAAAAGCCAGAACTTAGTAAAAAAGAAGGAAGATTTAGGTTCAAAATGGGCCTTCCCCCACCTGAAAATAATTGGTGACTCTTGAATCTGTTACTTTTATCACTGGGTAGTGCGGAAGCCAAATGAAAATAGAACCTCAGTTTCTACAGCTATGTTTCTTCACTGTCAGTCCTTGATGGATCAGATGAGGATTGCAGTCTGACTGTTTTGGATCTCTGAACCAGAATACTTGCAGATGCTTATATGTGTAAGACTGCATATTAACTGAATATGTGCCTGTGTTTTTTTGCTAAAATTGCATGCCAGGAACAAGGATTTAATACTTTCTGTTTTCCGTAAAAGCAATGGCTGGGTCACACATAAGCATTAGAAACATACCAAATTTCTGAAATAACATGTGCCTTTTATTGAGATTTTCTTTATGTTGGTACCACAGAAAAGAAACAGTTAAACTATTTTGCCTTCCGTTGAAACAATATATAACCTCTTCTTTATTATGCATAGCTTCCATGCATACTGTTTGAAGATATAGTGATTTATCCAACTGGTTCCTTATATAATCTTGAGGTATAAATTTATATAGCGGGAGTTTTAGTGTATTTATGATGCATAGTAAATTGTATTTAAAAAGTAACTTGTGCAATATATTATACAGTCTTGCTTTAGACTGTTCACTCAATACATATACAGAAGCTTAAGAACTGACACAGATTTTGTGTTCTGAACTTCAAAAATGAGTGGAAACACAAGACATTGTAAAAGTCCCTAATTTCTTCTACTGAAGACTTAAGTTTTGAAACATTTTAGTTCTCTATGAAAAAAAACCCAAAACTTTTTTAGGCCATGCTACCTGAAAGTAATGCTAAACTTTGAAAGTGTCTACTTTATGTGTGAGAAAGAGAGCAGTAAAGGAGAAGAATTTGCCATATTGCCTAGAAGCAGAGGAGCCTTTACCCTGCTCTTGCAACAGCACGGCTCTTTTAAATTGTCAAGATTTCTAGAACAGAACACAGTCCACAAAACAATGCAAAATTCAATCTTAACTTACACACATTTCCATCCAATGGCTTATCTTACAAATTTCAGTAATGGACGTGAGAAAAAGAGAGAAATGAGCCAGGCACTCATGTTTAAATTCAAGATATAAAGATACAGAGTCAGCAAAAATGCTGTTATTAAACTGCTGGAGTGTCATACCTGCTGATGAAGAAAACTTGCTGGCATGTTGAGAAATCCTTACTTATATTTGACTACGTTTTATATTTGAATACATTTTCTATCACCCTTCACTGAAGACCTGTTAGAGGTCTGTGACTCTCATTTCTGAGCAGGGATGCCTGTGAGGGTGAAAAGTGGTACTTTTTGCTCTAAGTGAAAGGGCACAACTGGCAGATCCTAAAATACCTGTTGAATGTCCTGAAAACCTAATTTACAGGAGTAATTGTGCGGTTCAAAACGAGCTACAGTGAGTGTGATGATTGGAGTAGTGCTTGGAAAAAGCTGTGACAAATCATCTGTGTGAGCTAACTTGTTCAGATTACCTTGGTTTTGTTTCGCAGGCTGCTAAAGTAGGCAGCAAGTAGCACAGTCAAGTGAGAATTTTGGGTTACCTTAATTTTGTGTGGGATGAGCATTTGCAGAGAACTAGGTGGGCAATTCAAAGTCTTTCCTTGAGCCTTTATGGCATAAAGAATGAATTGATTGTGCGTGACTGTAAGTTATCTCAGTACTGTGAATGCACATCCGTAAAGGTGGTGTCTGCACAAATGCAAGTCTTTTGGTGTTTCAATACCAGTGCAGAAAGGTTTGTCTACTGTGAAGAGGTTGAGGCAGCTGTATATACTGAGACTCTCCAGTATAAAAATTTAAAGATTTTACAGCAAGTTTTTATAGTTTGTGCAGAGCAAAAGTAACATTAGATTTCAAGGTGATTGAAGAATTATGTGTCTGTCAGACTTGAGCCCCATTTAAAGCCTTGAACCCTTGCAGTAGGATCCTAAGAGTTATTTATTTTTCTTTGATGTGAAGCTATTGTGTGTGGCATTGCAATATAAGTGATTAACAAGAGCTGGGAATAACACGATAGATTGTTTCATGTGAAGTTTGGGCTTGTTTGGCCTGGAGAAGAGAAGGCTTCAGGGAGAACTTACAGCAGCCTTCTGGCACTTAAAGGGGGGTAAAGGAAAGCTGGAACCAGGCCCGTTAGCAGGGAGTGCAGGGATAGGATGAGGGGGAAGGATAGAGAGGAGGTTTTAAGCTGAAAGAGGGGAGATTGAGATGAGATTTTAGGAAGAAAAGTTTTCCTGTGAGGGTGATGAGGCCCTGGCCCAGGTGGCTCAGGGAAGTTGTGGCTGCCCCATCCCTGGAGGTGTTCAAGGCCAGGTTGGATGGAGCTTTAAGCCCCTGATGAAGTGGGAGGTGTCCCTGCCCATGGGTGGTGGTTGGAACTAGATGGGCTTTGAGATCCCTTCCAACCCATACCACTCTATGATTCTATGATTCTTTCCTGGACCCTCTAGCCCATGCTTTTCTCATGTTACCTCAACCCATCGCAAGCTAAGGGTTCTTTCTGACTGATTTCATAAAAATTCACACTTAGTTCAAATATCACCCTCCCTTCTCTGAAATAGAGTGACTAAAACCACATCCCTCAGCTGGTATACTAGTCGTTTAGAAATCACACGTACACTTCATTCTTTCTCTATATAGATTATACAGCTGTTTTATTTTAAGACTTTCTGGAGAATAATTGGATATACAGGGTCATTTTCTGTTACATTTTGAGCAGGCATGGTCCTAATTTGGATAAATGTATCTTGATGAAAAGGATGAACAGATGTATAATATCCGTAGCTTGGTAAAGTGATAGTGATCCTCTGGGTTCAGGAAGCTTTTGCTCACAAATTACTCCAGTACTATTTTTTAACCACTCAAAAAAATTTTGAAATCAGTCATAAATGTTGTAGTCTCTCAATTAATAACCATGTAAAGTACAGCAACAGAAGGGCTGAATATTACAAGATAAGCAAAATATGCTGACAAATCCCCACAAGAATGAATTTACTGGGAGTCTTTTATTCCTCCTAAATAAATCTTGTAGACTAATTCTCCTGAAATATAAATAAACAAACAAATGGAGAGGGAGAACTTCCACCATTCCGGCCTCCTGCTGGGTTATGGCTCAACACTATCAACAATTGTAGCTGGCCACAAAAACTATTTCATTGCACAGGAACGTATTTGTCAGTATTTCAAATAAATAAATACTTGCTCTCAGTCAGTGGACACTTGTTGGAAAATTTCTAGAGCTTTCATTTTCAACCTTTTTCCCATGCCCAGTGCAGCCTTTTTTTTTTCTTTTTTCTTTTTTTTTTTTTTCTTTTTTTTTAGGGCTCATGCAGACTACTTATGTGAGTCTTCTACTGTTTTAAAAGAGCTAAATTTTTACTGACATCGTAAGCTGCCAACCTCGTATCAAATGCCTTTTCAAATTATATTTGGATGAAAGGCCATAGCTTAAAATAAGTAATAAATAAAAGTTGCACAAATGTTCACAAATTTTAGGAAACTTTTCTTGGTGTCTCCATGATCCACCTTATTTAACATTTACTCCCAAAAAACCTGGTGTTGTCACTAAGCACATCAATTTTTCACAGGCTGGAAAGGGCAGAAAGTCATGAAGGTTTATTCCATTTCTAATTTTTCATGAAATGCTTTCTGTTGTGATCACAAGGTCATCTTAAATACCTAGGACAGGGAAGCAGAAAGAGAAAATAAAGATAAAGAGTAGGGATTTAAAAAAGGAAGTATGACCTTGTTACTGAGGCCAAAGACTACCTGTGAAAACTTGTGATGAGGGCTAATTGTTCATCTGATTGAGTGCCTTTGCATAAACTCATAAAGATTCGTATTATGGTGCTTCTTTGCTCCTGCTGCTGTGATTGGAAGGTTAGAAACCTGTTTTCCAGCAGTCAGATACTCGTGACATGCTTTGTTTCTCCTGTTATTTCTCTACACCATGTCATGTGTGAACACATTTTGTTCCTCTGTGACGGCTATGCTTCAGATGCCTCTTCATATAGTGAACACTTTAATATCAACTTTTGTCAGCCTTTTCCTTGCTATGGGAACCAAGTAAAACTCTTTTGCATCATCTTAATCTTTCACAGGTTTGTATTAGTTCTTCCCTTTACTTCTACTTGTAATTGATCTTGAACATGAGGTGACTAAAATCATAATGGCATTGTTGAACTCTTCCACAGTGCGTTGTGTAAATAAGGTGGTTATGATATGCTCACTAATACTTCCCTCAACACTCTAAAGTCTGCTTTTGTCATGATAGGGAGTGTTTAGATTTTCTTCATGGCTGTCTCACATCCAGACCCACCTTGTGATCAACTAACTCAACCCTGTTGATGAAGAAGTGACCTTAAAGTATTTGTCCCTCAGCACATGACACTGCATTTTTTCTACTGCATTTCTCACCATTGACTGTATCCCAGTCCTCATAGCAGAGATATAATGCGGACAGTGAGAGTTCTTTCAGCAAAAGAGGAAGAGAAGATGGGGACCAAGATAACTGAGTCCTACTGTCTGATGCCTTCCTCAGTCACATTCTCCTCAAACACACAAGACCACAGCATGTGAAGTGGAGGAAAGATTGGGGAGGGCTATTGTTTGTTTGTTGGCTTGTTTGCTTGTTTGTTTATTCCTCTCTTTCTCCCTCCCTTCCTCCCTCCTTCTGTCTCTGCATCCCTCCCTCCCTTTCTCTCTTCCTTCTCCTTGTATCCTATCAAGCTATATTTAATCCATGAATATTTTCCAAAGTTTTGATCCCAATCTACCTTCAGCTTTTCTTCCATTCATATGGTCATTTCCATTGCTTTTTCACTTGGCATCTTCCATTTTTCCCCTGGCATCTTCCATTTTCCCTCTTCCCTTTAGCTTTAGGTTATTGCAAGGTCAACAAAATCCTGCATGGCTTCTAGTGAAGCTGTTGTGGGTCTGTCAGTTAATTGCCAGTCAGGATGCACCAAAGCTGGGAGCTTCCGTGTGCTTTCAGACTGCGCAGATCATCAAATCCCAGTTAGGAGACAGCAAAAATAATGCACTTCTAAAGATTTAGGGTTTCATCCCCTCTAATGTCTCATATGGAACACGTTTGTTGTGGTTCTTTTAGATCATTAACACACTACAAAGTGATTAATGTGCCTTCTGAAAACATAGATGCATTTAGACTATAATTTTTATACTTGTAACTTGTCATTAGAACCATTCACCATCTTTCTTCAAAATAAATATGTAGAAGTTGTGATAAAATGTTTAAAGAGAGGACCAGACCCTACGTGTAAGTCAGAAGGAAAGGTGTAAGAAGTAACTGATTAGTACATATTGAAAATATCCAGAGAAAAAAAGAACGAAAATTCCAAATACACTTTTTATTTGCAAGATACTGGTATTATATGAGAAGACAAACCAAATGAAGTTCTAAAATAATAAATCTGTTCCACCCTCTCCTTCTCTTTAGGCTATAGTCATGGAATGTGATGGGTCACAATTTAAAGGCGATCAAGCAAATTGGCAGCTTTTAGGGGCATATCCAGTTGCTGGTGGTTTGCATGTACAATGCCTGACATATGAGGACTCTGGTGCTCTTCTGCAAATAGTAGAGGATGACGAGAAACACAACTAGCTGTATTATTGTTATGTGCAGTGTACACTTGAACAGAACAGAAACAGAAGAAAACTAAGCAGATGAGGTTAAGAGAAGTCCATAAAGAGAAGCTTTTTACGTTAGAGGTTTCCATGCTGAAGGTATGTGGGCACCAGCGTGATGGTTTAAGTAACCATTTCTCTGACTTTTTAGTCCAAAACAATAGTCTGTAGCCTTAACCTTTGATATCTGATATTTAAATATCTTGGGAATTCTTTCCTTCCAAAATAGGTACTAATTTAAATTTCTCCCACAAGCCCATCATTCATGCTTCCTAATCAAAGGGTGTTAAGGTTGTTATGTTGCTGCTGCTTAAACATTTATCAGTATTACAAGTCCTTTCCTGTAGAATGGTTCATTTCTTTTGTTACTTCTCTATTTTGAAAAATGAAATCACTATTTATATTATTTTATGGAAACTGGAGAACATATTACTCGCTTTCATTAATAACATCCCAGATGTTAGAGGTTATGCTGCACTAGACTTGTAATTCTCAAAAGCAAAAGACTTTTTATAATAAATATTGAGTAGATAGCAAAATCACAATTCACTTTCCATAAGAGTTATATACTGACTTCACAAAAGTCAAAAAATAGAGCCGTGAACACACACCTTGGAATAGATTTTCAATATTTGAACAGCATCATCATATAGAGAAATATATTTTGACACCCAAGTTATTTCCTATTAAATAGAAGAATGAAGAAAATAGGAAAAAAGGAAGAAATAATATATAATAATTAAACAAATTCTTTTTTTTTTTTTTATTTTAGCCAAATAATCCACAGTACTGTGGTTAGGTTCATCTTTTCCTTCAAATCTTCTTTTATCTGAAGCCATGTATCTGAATTAAAGCAGAATGATGAACTCATTTCTACTAAAGGAACTATCAGCAGCCAGCTAAAAGTTCTTTCTTCTGTGTTAACTCCTCCCCCTCCTCTGTCCTCAACTACTGTTACTATGAAGGTTGTTGTAAGGTTTCTACATGAGAACGTAGCTTGGAAGCGAGAATTTTATGCAAAACTTGTGAGAAATGGAAATAAAATCTGCAGCCCAGCTTATTCATGCTGTTATAGCTGAAGCAGTGTCAGCCAAGGTAGGAAATGTTATGGAACCTGCTCTGCAAGCTATATATCTTTATTTCTGTTATTTCTACATCCCATTCAGACTACAGTGTTTCTTGTGTTTCCATATATGTTGGTTCTACCTGGGCATCTAAGTGCCCAGGGAATAGAAACACTTGCTGTAAATCCGAAATGAATTCCTTGCTACTGCATTTCATAGCTACTCAAATGTTATTTTGTTGAGTTTGTTAATTATTGTCAATGAGGCTATTTATAATGCACTAATTATTTTTCTGTCTGAACCTGCTGCATTTGAATGTCATTGCTTGGTTTAACTGCAACATCCAAGTCTGCCATTCAGTCATGAGCATTATTTTTATGTGGGAGGTGACATTGAGCCACGGGCCTCCTCTTGCTGTCACATGCATTATAGATGAAGAATGTGTCAAAACTTCTCAGTCTCCACTGTCTCTGATCTGAATTTAAGAGATATCACAACACACAGGAGCATAGAAACCATATTTTCCAAGGACTTTCCCATCCTCCTTGGTAGAGTATCACATCTTCAGAAAAAAAAAAAAAACCAAACAAAAGAGAAGAAATATTCCCATTTCTTCCTGGCAAACAAAGGCTGCTGTTGTGGCTAATGGGTACCAGTTAGACACTAGTGGAGTGTGTCCACTTCACACCCTTCTTTAAGCCTCATGAAGCACAGTCTCAGACAACAATTCTCCATCTGGAAACTCACACACCTTGCAAATTATCAGCTGATTGGTACTTCTGCCTATATTAGAAAACATTAACTCAAAGAATTTTCAGCCCCTGCATCATATCAGCAACACCTTCCCCTGTGGTTTTAAAAGAAATCTTCAAAAGGGTTTTCTATTTAAATTATTTATTCATTTAATTCCCATTAAAAGGTAACCCGGATTTATCCCAGTTGCACTTAACTTCCTTTCTACTTACGATAAATTCCATCTGTATAAACACACCTGTGTGAGAGCAACAGTATACTTAGGACTACAGATGTTAAATAAAGTGCAAAAGGAAATGTTTCAGGTGGGTTTTATCTTGATGAACTTTAGAGCAATATCACTCTCTCAAGGCAGTTCCCCCATGCCAGCTGAAAGCATCATGGCTGAACTTTGTTTCTGTAAGAGAGACCTTTTTTGAGTCAGCTTTTCTTATATATACACCCTCACATTATTTATTTGACCTTTCAGTAAACTGTTGACAGCATGTAGTCTCAAGATTTTTTTTCAGAGACAAGGCTCTTCCTTTTTCTTGAAGAAGTATCATGTATGTGATCCTGCTTCATGTTTCAGAGAAGGAGAGAGAAGAGGAGAGTCTTAAATTTCCACTCTTTGTGACAAATAAGAACTGAAAATTTTGTAAAACACCTGATCAGCGTTGAATAATACTTGGTAAAGTCTCTGGTTCACCATAACCTGAAGAGGGACTACAGGAAAACTGGGGAGGGACTTTTTACAAGGGCATGAATTGATAGGTTGAGGGGGAATGGCTTTAAATTGGAAAGGGGAAAATTCATATTAGATATTAGGAAGAAATTCTTCACGATGAGGGTTGTGAGGCCCTGGCCCAGGTTGCTCAGGGAAGTTGTGGCTGCCCCATCCCTAGAGGTGTTCAAGGTCAGTTGGATGGGGCTTTGACCAGCCTGATCCAGTGGGAGGTGTTCCTGCCCATGGCAGGGGATTGGAACTGGATGGGCTTTAAGGTCCCTTCAAACCCAAAACTTATGTGATTTTATTCTATGATTCTATAGCCTAATTAAATTCCAATCAGACCACAGTGCATGGGTCTCAGATAGGCCAGGCATGCAAATACACGAGATGAAGTGAGGAAGGTGGCTATGAAAACCAACTGGTGAATCTCACATTCTGACTATGAGAGTTGGCAGGGGGCTTAGTTTAATATAAGGGGTTTTCTGATGTTAGAGGAAAAGTTGAATATCATATCAAAACACTTTGCATTGTAGATCTATACTGGGCTTGCTTTGTTACCTTTTTTTTACAGGAGCACTTCTGGATTGTTTTGCATCAACATTTTAGCCAAAAATTTGCAAGACTGCAGAGTTTTATTTTTTCTCTAAGGAATGTATGCTCCATTTTCCTATTAATGAACATGTTGATAAACACGGTTATCTTAAAAATGTCACAGGTATGGAAAGACTGCAGTTCTTCCATGGACATTATAAATCCTTCAGAACCTTAATTTGTGTTATGAATCATGGCAACTTCTTTTGAAACAATATAATGTGGCTGATGAAGTGAAAAATTGTTTTAAAGAAGTTCTGCTTCAGCCAAAGCTTAAGGAGTTGCTCATACAAAATAGCAAACTTTTGAAGATGACAAAATTAGAAGTGAGCAAAACCCAGGAGAAAAAGGAATACATTTCCTTTCTCTTAGCCTAATTCTTAGACATAAATATCTATTTTAGCATGACATAGCAATATAAGAAAATAATCTCATGATTATTTGTAGTATAAATTCATTTTTCTCAAAGTAATTTTTGATATTTGGCATTAATCAAATTTTTGACATCTAAAAGTAAAATCTGTAACTGGACTTGTGGCAAATTTGTTTCCATTGAACTCACATAATGTGAGATTTTTTTTTTTTGCAAATGTATTGGTTTCAGATTTGTTTAATAATGAACTAGTCTAGAAAAAATAAAAATCCCATTCAGTTGTTTTAAGACTTTTTTCTGAATAGTTTCCTATCCAGAGATCCAAGGTTTTCTAGTGAATAGTGACAAAAATTTACTTTAAGAGAAAAATTTCAAATTATCTATTAAACTGTGAAATGTGATGTGTTGTATTGGGATGTAAGTATTTAGGTAATTTTTGCAATTAACTTTGCAAATCTTTGCAACAGTTTTTCCTGTACTGTGTTATACTGCAAAAAGAAAATGAAAGGTAATTCTGAGCAAGATCAGGCTAAGTTATCAATGCACATCAGTGAGCTGCTATTTCTTCAATAAACTAAGAAATGGAAATTAATTACTCATCTCCAGTTCTCAAGCTCACCATCAATGTGCACTTACATGAAAAAGGCAGTGTTACAAAGCTTAATCTCACATATTTTTCTTATGTGACCTTCTCATGTATCTCTTTTTGCTTTATATTTTACAGACATTGAAGCCTATAGATGGACATAGATGTTAAATGATTGTTAACCATTAACAATTTTGGTTTTGGTGATGACTCTTAATTACCATTACTACATAAATCATCAAAGCAGAAGAAAAGGGCAGATTTCATTCCCCACATTTTCATATGGGGAAAATACAGGAAATAGGTGGGAAGAGAAATTTCCTGAAGGCCACGTACAAGATCATGATTTGAATGCCTTTGCGATGATGAAAATTAGTCTTCATCTTTAGTACAAACAGTTGCCTTTTCAGAGCTGTTGAATGCTTGGATTTTTTCAATAACCTCAGAAAGAGCTGAAAGAATCCAGGCCCTTTCAAACCCAACACCACAAGAGTACAATCATACCCTCTAGAGGAATGGAAAGCAACATGCATACCTATACTATTATTGTTTATTTGATGTCTAGCATCTGCTTTGTTCCGAACACTTTTTTGAAATTTATGAATAAAAACAATAAATAGTAATACAAATATATTGTATTACACTAAGCATTTTTTTTTTCTCCCACCTTTCCTTCTTTATTTTGTAAAATGGCAGAGTTTTTTGCTTTGGTGAAATTCTAAATGGTGGATTTCAACTACTCTGGACTTCTCCTTTATTCTCACAATATTTAATTAATTCCTTTTTGATGGACTTAACTCTTGTTACGAGTCAAGGCTCCTGTATGATCAGTTTGGATTTCTCAAATTGGTATCCTGCTCTACAGTGAAAAAATAACCTACACTTTCAGAACTGTAGCTCTTTTACCTCCAAACTCCATTACTTTTCGCACTGATATTTTTCTTAACCTCAAGAGTGATTTCTCTTGAGATGTGTGAAACTGCACAATCAGAGCCCGCATAAAGCCAGAGGCACACTTTTTCTGAGAAAATACTAGCTGATTTTTCAATCTTCTCTATCTTTCCATATCACCCATTCTACCTGCCATGTAATTCTTGTTTCTTTGCTTTACATGTTCTGCAGTGAACTTAAATACACCTTATGCAGCTGAGTCTGAATTCTTCTTGTCCAGCAAGAGTCAGAGATAAGATTTCCCCACAGACGTGTGCTCCTGCACAGGCACTAACAGGAATTTCATTGAGGTTATAAGTCCTTGCTGGTTTTCTACATTACCATTAACTTGCGCTTGACACAGGCTGGGTCCATGGCAGCAGCAGAATTACCTGCCTAAGGATTACCTCCTCAAGGATGATTTTAAAGTTACAACAGTATAAAACATCTGTGAAAATTCATCGGGAGTTCAAACCTCGCACTCCAGAGATGCAGGTCTTTTGCACCACTTTTACCTCTCCCTGTACAGGCTTATTATCTTCTCAGACATGACCTAGCATAGTCTTTGAATTCACATCTATCGTATAGTGCACGTAAATAAAATATATTCTGATGGTCCCTGGTATTAAGTTGGCTAAGGAAAAATATTACTACCTGTTTCCTTGCAACATTGACCAATATCCTTTACTGTAAGTGGAACAAAGGGGTTATGTGAACTTACATTTGGTCAGACAAAGCCAAGCCATTTGCCAGCCATATCCTAGGCTGCACGAAAAGAAAGATGGCCAGCAGGTCAAGGGGGTGGTGATTCTGACTCTTGTGAGAACCCACCTGGAGTCCTGTGTCCATTTCTGAAATCCCCAACTTAAGAAGGATATGGAACTATTGGAATGGGTGCAGAGGAGTGCGTGGGGATGGTCTGAGGGCTGGAGCACCTCTGTTATGAGGCCAGGCTGAGAAAGTTGGGGTTGTTCAGCCTGGAGAAGAGAAGGCTCCAAGGAGACCTTATAGTGGCCCTCCAGTACCTGAAGTGGGCTACAAGAAAGCTGGAGAGTGGCTTTTTACAAGGGCATGGAGTGATAGGATGAGGGGGGATGGCTTTAAACTGGAAGATGAAAGATTTACATTAGATATTAGGAAGAAATCATTCATACTGAGAGTGGTGAGGCCTTGGCACAGGTTGTCTAGGGAACTTGTGGATGCTCCTGCCTTGGAAGTATTCAAGGCCAGGTAGGAAGGTACTTTGAGCAGCCTGGTCTAGTGGGAGGTGTTCCTGTCCATGGCAGGGGAATTGGAACAGGATGGGTTTTAAGGTCCCTTCCAACCCAAGCCATTATATGAGTCTATGAAAAAGAAAAAAGAGAAAGCCAAAGGATCTAGTAAGGCAGAACACTGTCATTAATAATATCTGCATAGGGTTGGATGTATTCCAGATGGAGAATGTTATGCTGAAGCTATGACAGTAGGTGTCTATTTCTATTTTTTAAAAACAGAACAAAGAGAGAAAGGAAAGAGTTCCATGAAAGACCAATGCACAGATTCAGAACTGATGAAAAACTGGTTTATTATTCATATGGAAACATTGTGCATTTCTCTGTGTTATTTCTCAAATTCCTTTCAACTAAATTACTAAGTGTTGAGGTGAACGAGGAGAGCTTTAATTCATTTGGTGACTATGAGTACCGCAGAGACTGTAATCTAGATGTTTGCAATTTATTTATTAGAATAAGCAGCAGCTAAGAAGGCATCATAAGCAACATTTAGGAGACAAAGGGACTGAAGGCAGAGTGAGAGGGTACACGCAAACCAGAAGCTGTATGCTCACTTGGGATAATCCATCCAATTTATGATTATGTTATTATTGTACACTTGACTACAGGGGAACTCTTGAGATATTCTTCAGGTTTCTTGACAATTCAAAATAATGGAGAAAGGAGAAAAATCTCGAATTATCTGACAATTTCTGCAGATGTTCAGATGTATGCCTTCTGTGACGCAGTAGTACATGAAAATGTTGGTTTTAATTTTAACTCCTCCATTGGGTGCCAAACAGTGACTGATTCAATTCATGCAGTTTCTCAGACTTCAGTAGGATTGCATTTCCTTACAGGAAACCATAATTCAGCTCTGTTTTTGTTTGGGCTGAAATTAATAAATAATTTTTATCAAAGCATCCTGAAATCTCATGTCAACAGCAAAAAACTGATGAATTTTGGGTGAGAGATTTTTGCTGAGATCCACCTTGTTAAAGCAAGAATTAACAATTGACAGTAATAAAGTACTGAAGACCTCTTCCCAAACCAGGCGTGGTACAGTTACTGTTAGCCAATTCTCCCTTCTTGTCTTGTCAGGAGAAAGGAAAGAAGGGACATCAAGTAGACTCCTCAGTCTTTCCTGCCTATCGCTACCTTTGTGGGACAGCAGATGTGCTGAGGAAAGTTGAGCTCATATTTAATGCTAGTTATGAATACAACATTTACCAGCTAAGCAAAACAAGTATTAGAGGTGTCCTGCTTCACTCTGGACATCCATCTGGATATCTCTAGTGGAACAGGAGCATCTCTTCCCACTCATAGCCCAAAATGTGGATGCTCTTTTACAGCATCTATGACTGTTTCAGGATGATGATGGGCTAAATGTGTCTGAATCAATGCCTATTTAAGATAGCTGATGATAAGTCTCAGGCATATTGCTACATATTGAAGGCTGCGCTCGATCTTTGTCTCCTCTCCCATCTCAGCATGACAGAGGTAAGATGGTTGAGAAAGTAACTTCAGTCTGGATCCCTTATGTGGTAGGTTTGGGAAAAGGCGGCGTTTCTGTTGAGATGTCCTTCATCTTCCAACTGAGTGGGACCACGATGACCATTGGGAAATGCATGGGAAGAAAATTTCTACATAGTTTGATCTGGCTCATGGATGACTTCAGAAAAGTTAAAGTTTGAAATGTGGTCTTGCTATGGTGCCAGTTTCATATATTGGTATCTGCATCCATTTTATTTTAAAATAGAGGTCACGGTTTCCTATCAGTATTTGAATAAAATGAAATCAGAAGCTAAATATTTTATCATCTAATATTATCCATATGACAGAGATTTGCCATTTTCAGCTCAAACCTGTGTATGAGTTAAACTTGTGCCCTAAGTTTCAGCTCAATGCAAAGAGCAAGTAAATACTGGAAATCAGGATTTGTAATGGCTAACCCAAGCCATCCTTAACTACCTACACCACTATAATGTCCTTTACTGGCTATGCAACTGTAGAAATACACTTAAAGAAGTAATCTGTCCTTTAAGCTAATAACATCAAAATGAGACCTTTTTCTTCACTTTGCCTGGACCTCTAACCTTTAAAGGTGAGTTAGACAGCTGCAGAAAAACCTGATCTCATTTTCTGCCCCTGGCAAGATTTTTTCAAGTTCATCTTCTTTTTTTTCCCTTCTCTCAAAATCTGATGAAAAATGAAATGTCATGAAAACAGGCTCTGAGGCTAAAAAACCTCTGTCTGTCTCTGTGACAGATGTCAGTTTGAAAGGTTTCAGGTCACCTGTCAGAAGTATGTCAGTATGATCCATACAAACATCTACTCAACCTCTAACACTAACATTGAGTTCTGCTTTTTAAAATACCCCTTGAAAAAGAATCAAATGATTTCAAGTCACTGCCTTTTCCCCTTTCTTTTAACTCTGATTAATGAGCCAAACTCTTAGGCAAAAAAAAAAAAAAAAAAAAGAAAAGAAAAAGAAAGGAAAAAAAAAAAGCTCCTTTAAAAAAGGACAGCTTGACCTTTTTGTGCCCCTGGCAGTGAACCAATCAGCATTCTCGTAATCCAAACACAGATGCCTGGAGCTAAACAAATCCTATACTTGTGAACAAGAATTCAGTTTGCTGTCAAAATACAATGACGAGTAGCAAAGTGCTGCTCTTAAGCAAAATATCCTGAATTAAATTAAAATGTTTTTGATTAATAAAAAGAGTAACGTCAGTAATGTCATACATCACTAATAGCATCATTTGGAAACAATTATGTTGAGATATTAATGCATATATATTACATATGTACATTTAAAGCACAGTACCTCATCTCTACATGAGACATAATCCCATAATATTTTATGTCACCAGAAACATTGCTCATCTAATGCAGCAATTCAGTGTTTTGTAATGATTAATTAACAGGCTTAAACATTATTTTGTTCCTGGCTTAGTGTCATAATGTTTGCGTTATTTCTCACAACTGAGTTCTGCCCTTTTAAAGATTGAACCTCCGTTTTGTTAAAAAAATTAATTGCAGTATTAAAGAGAAGATCCCAGCTGCGTGACAGTTTTCATCAGCATGTTATTTTAATAGTCTACCGGATAGATATGCTCCGAGCTTGCTGCCAATTTCTATTTTCAAATGTCCCACACAGATCCTATCGAGTAGGTTCTTGATGTCAATGGACATATTTCTGGCTGTTTCTTGAAAATCTGTAATAACAATTTTAGGGTCCAATATAACAGTTGGAAAAAAAGTTCTGGACATCACACTGGTAGACTAAAGCTGCACCAGATCCAAATTTCAATGTAATCGCAAAGCAATTCAGAGCCTACTTTTGTTTCAGGGCTAAAAACATCATTTAATTCATGCATGAAACAAATGAGAAAGCATAGGCGGTGTTTCTATGCTGCATTTCTGTGAAGCACTGTCCTTAGATGTAGACTCCTCCTTTTAATATATTTCCTAATATATTGTATGCTGCTGTTCACTAACTGTCCGTAATCTCTCCTTTTTCTCCTAAGTCCGTATAACAAATCTGGAAAAAAACTGCATCAGATTTCAGTTCTATTTTTTTTTTTTTTTAAATAATTAATGATGGCACTGTGCCGCTCCCCAGGATTTAATTTCATTAACATTTAAACTGATTCATATGACAGGAAAACAGTCAGCTTGGTATCAAAGGGTTACAACTCTTACAAAACAAGTATCAACTTCATTTTGGGCACTCCTACAGAGACTTGGGAACAGTTGGAGACAGAATCATCTGCAGAAAAATATCAGTATTGTTTAGATGAAGATAACCACAAACATCCTGAAATACTTAACCATGTCTAATCTCTTAGTGACTCATGTTTACATTATTTTTACTTTAATGTCTATTTCTTTCCCTTTTTTTTGATCTTCCAGTTGAAGATTATTTTTTAATACAATCACAGAGTGGAAATGAAGAAGTTTGCATGTCGTATTAGATTACAAAATGGCCATTACAATTATTTCAAAGCTCTGATGGGAATGGGTAGTTTTACTAAAAAATGTCAACTGCACAATTTCTCTGGTCACGGTGGATGTAGTGCAGACTGGACTGGGACTGAGCTCTTTCTTGAATACTTACTGATGCAACTCCAAGTCCACCTTGCAAATGAGGATAAACCATTTCAACAGGCAATATTCCATGTGTCTGCAGGATTGTTAAAACTAGGCAATAATTACAGAAATTTCCTTTCTAGTGTTCTCATAACTTCAAGGTTAGCAAATAAACCTGCAAGATATATTTTTTTCTTGTACCAAAAGGCTTATTAATTCTATGGGTTAAATGCTAAGAATTTTTAAACAGATGATAAACCATTTAATGTAACTTTCTTGCCTCGAGTTATTTTCTGCACTTAGGCTGTGACACTCTGCTCCTCAGAATAAAACCGTGAACTAAAAGGTATACACATTCCTTATCACACAGTAAGCCCTTTTAGAACCTAATAAATTAATTACATCTCCAAAGAAAGTCTTTCACTTGCTTCCCTCTCTTAGCACTGCCAACTACATCTGGCCAGCCAGCCAGATGCTGAGAGGGCATTATTTCAGATTACAATCAGAAATGTTGAAGCAGTTATTAGTGTCACACTGGAAGAGCATATTAACATTGCCACAAACAGTCTTTCCCTTGTAAGAAGAGTGCTTTGATGTTCCAACTCCTAGCAAGAATATTAGGAAACCAAAAAAAAAGAAAAAGAGAGGAGAGTGAAAACAGCAATGATTGTGAAGACAGCTTTCCCAGCTGAAATTAATAATTCTGAGCAGCACTAAAATTAATTACTCTGTAGTTGTAAGCAGGCAGCGGATTTATGGTAAATGACAGAGTGTTTGCAAATTTTCCTGACTACTCGATTAGAAAACGCACCAAGTACAGGCGTCAGCCGAGCATGCATTATTTAAGTGGTTGGTGTCTGGCGACAATCTGGAAGCTGCAATTGTTGTGGTTGCCCGTAGGAAAATTTGCACTTTCTGGGAGAAATTCTTTCACCTTTGTGTGCCCACAGCACGGATCTCTCCTCATGGCAGCTGTAGGATACACTGGAACTTTGTGACCTGGAAAATGTGGGACAACTGACACAAGGTGACCCCCTGAATGCTGGGGTAGGCCCAATTAATTTAAAATTTTGCTTGGCCTTGTCTCTTCCAATTTTCTAAATCCTCTGGAAAAATGATTAATGCGTACACTGCCAATGCGAAAATATTTTTGACCCTATTAAAGTCGACCAAGGGTAAACCAAGTGTAGGCTGGCATTGTATCAAACTAGCTTTATTAAATTTGATTGGAGGTTTGTATGAGGAAGGGACAGACAAGGACATTATTTTGCACAGCAACTCCTTTTAAATGAAAATACTGGGAAGAATACAAAGTACTGGTGTGCATTTGTACAGAGCTGTGTTTAACCTAGCAAAATCTTACCCAAAAAGTGATTATTTCTGAGAAAGCTCCCTGTGAAAGTGTGTTGTCAGTGAAGTTGATTCATTATATGATGAGTGTTATTTCCTTTGCAGAGGAAAAGGAACGATTCAAACCTTGCAGAAAAATTCAAACCTTGCCTTGATTCTTGCCTTTTTTGATTTATATTCCCCAATTTCTTCCTGTCCTGCCAACTCCAGCAGCTGAAGACACACTTGAAAGAGTGGGACTAGGATAGGCACCCAAGTCACAGAAAGTGGTGTTTTCAACACTTTTACAGATTTCTACAGAAACACAGTTGTGGGGGGCTTTTTTGTTTGTTTGTTTGTTCTTTTTTTTTTAACTGGTGAAGTGCTCAAAAATTCTGCACAAAGCAAAAATACCTAAATTTCTCAGCATTTACACCAGTCCATTTTTGATCCTCAAACACAAGACCCTGTTCTCAGTTCCCAAAAGCCTTTTAAGGCTGAAAAGGGCACATTTTCTGAACCATTATAAAAAAAAGAGAGAGACAAAAGTGTAACACAAATTTTTAATTCTCTGAATAAGAAAGAGGAATGGCTTCTCCATCTTTAGACTTCTTAGAACCTTACAGAGAATTCAAGTACCCTGTTGGCTAGCTTGGCTAATTCTAGGTAAGTTTACATGAAGAGGGCAATCAGTCATAAGTTTGACTGCTCCCAGTCCTCTTGCCTAGAATACCCTAACTCCGGATAGGAAACTAGAAGACTGTTAATTTAACTTGGTGTGATTTGTTTGCAAGGATTGCATACGAGTTCAAATGAAGGATGTCCAAACCTGGGTCTTGCCTGTTCAGCTGCTGTGCTGAGACACGTGCAGGACTGGACACCTTTTGATGTTGTTAGTGTGCAGATTTTTAAGGTTAAAACATTAAACCACCCATCAGAGGGGTTTTCTGCTTTGTATCAGTTGACAGTAAATCACAAGCAAAATCCTTTAAATGGAGTGGTCCAACTAATGCAGAGGAGAACACTCAAAGCTTTCAGCACTTTTGAGTGGTATAAGACTCATAATTACAAAATGTTCTCTACTGACAACCCTAAATAAGCCTTCAACCACTCAAGACAAAGCAAAACCAGAAACTGTTCAGCCTAGACAGCCTTACTTAGAGGTGTAACTGCAGTCGAAAAATAACTAGACTACAGTCTTTGAGGAGGACATAATGCTGCACATGAATGACAGCCTGGTTTTGGTAGGATATGAGCTCACTGGAGCCCACCAACAAGCTGTCAGCAGATAAGCATTAAAAGATTTTGATGAAATGAGTGAAATTCTGCTTGAATTAAGCTTGATAAACTAAAATGAAGAGGCCCCATAACATCCTTATTGAACTTCCCCTGAAGGCAAATTTAACATCTTCAGAAAATATGCCATCACATATAGATGTAGTCTAAATATAAATACATATATAAATGCATATATATGTATAAACACACATAAAGTTTTTAGTTGGAGAGATACAGACAAATTGTTTTTGTCTTCACTAGTTTTAACCTAGTTATCAACAGTCTGAGCAAAGTGTTATGTTCCTCCAAACCTGTGATTTGGCAGTTAAAGACAGCTAGAAATTAAGTGTGATAAGAAAAGTAGGTATCTGACTATTGAATATTTTTTACCCCAAAACTCAAGACTCATCTACAGGCCTAGTCCATTTATATAGAATCATATTCATAGAACCACAAAATCATAGAGTGGTTTGAGTTGAAAGGGACCTTAAATCTCATTCAGTTTCACCCTCTGCAATGGGCAGGGACAACTCCTACTGGATTAGGTTGCTCAAGGCTACACCCAGCCTGGCATTGAACACCTCCAGCGATGGAACATCCACAACTTCTCTGAGCAAAACATTAATATAAGAAGATCTCTGAATGTCTACTTATTGACATAAATTTGACTCGGCTGAAATGAAACAAAAACCAGTGTAAACTTGATTTGAGTGAGCTTAGATTTAGGCATGTGAAAGAGAAACATGATAATGGCCCTTCTCAGTCTAAGAAATGAAAGAGATACAAAGACTGTTGAAATGAAAAATAGATTTAGGAGTGCACCACTGTTTTACTTGTATTACCTCATAGTTTTCCAGTGAGTGGACTTAGTAACTTCTCCACTCAATTAGTCTTTCTAGCACATCGTGGAATGCCTACAGCATTTCTGAGAACAGTAGCAGATCCAAGAACAACAACAAAAATTATTTGCATGATTCTTAGCTACTTTTAATATTAAAACTTCAAAGATGAGTTCACCAAAAGGTGAGAGGAACCATAAAGTGTGCAAATCTAATTTGCTGAAAAGATGCAGACAGTTTCTAAAATGGCTAAATAAATTGCAATTCATTTTTCTCTTCTATTTTATCTCTGTTCTTTATGTATTTATAAGGCATCTATAATTTTGTACTTAACTACGAAGCATTTGAGTCAAATTCTCATTAAAATTCTCCCTCAGCAACTAAAAACAGAACCACAGAGAGACACCTGTAAGCCGGTTCAACCAAATATTTTACTCATTTGTAATACGAACCCCTGAACATAGGGCAACATCTGTGGTTGATGTTTTGCAAATGCTGTCTTGGAGATACATCAAAAGCATCTTGCTTTAGGTCTTGGGTCTGGACTGTTCTAGCACTCCCACTGCTCTGCGCCCTTTGCCACCACTATGCTATTTTACTTCTTTTTTCTCCATTTTCTGGAGAAGTCAGCCCTTCAGTGACAAATATCTGTACGAACAAGAGCTATGGTGTCATGCCAGGCTATTTCGATCTTCTTGCTGTTATTGAACTACGTGCTTGAGGGTTACCAGTCAAATCTGGGAGACTTGGGGGTAAACTGGAAATGAAGTGGAAGTTCCTAACACCAGTGTACACATGTGGCCAAGAAGGCTAGCAGCATCCTGGCCTCTATCAGAAACAATGTAGCCTTCAGGAGTAAGGAAGGGATCATCTTTCTGTACCTGGTGTTGGTGAGGCTGCATGTTGAATTCTGCTTTCACTACAAGACCCCTCACTACAAGAAAGACACTGAGGGGCTAGAGTATGTCTGGAGAAGGGCAGCAGAACTGGGGAAGGGTGTGGAAGACAAGTCTTATTGGGAGTGGCTGAGAGAACTGGGATTGTTTAGTCTGGAGAAGAGGAGGCTGAGAGGAAGTGTATTTCTTTCTACAACTACTTGAAAAAAGGTTGTGTTGAGGAGGGTGTTGGTCTCTTGTCCCAAGTAACAAGTGATAGGACAAGAGGAAATAGCCTCAAGTTGTGCCAGGTTGAGGTTTAGTTTGGATATTAGAAAAAAAAAGTCTTTACTCACGGAGTGATGAAGCTCTGGCCGAGGCTGCTCAGGGCAGTGTGGAGTCACTCACCTTGGAGGTGTTCAAAAAGCATGTAGACATGGCAGTTTGAGACTTGGTTTAGTAGGCACGGTGGTGTTGGGTTGGTGGTTGGATATGATGATCTTAGAGGTCTTTCCCAACCTTAATGGCTTTACGATTCTATGATATTTTAAAGGAATTATGAATTGTATTGAGGAGGACATCTCTATTCATTCCAGATTTATGCAATGGTGAACATTAAAGAAGAAGGCTCTGCATTTGGCTGACAAAGCACTGTGGGAACTGAAAACATAATGAGCAAATGGTTTTCTTTCAGAAATGGGAAATGAAGGAGCAGTTCTATATTGATAATTCTATATTCTAATAATTCTATAATGATTGTGTCTTCCTGAATTGCTATAACCTCTGGGAGAATTTGTGCTGGCTCCCCTCTGTGGTGTGTTAAGCACAAGCACTAGACTGGCAAGTTTTTGAAGAACAGAGAGTAAGGATAGGAGAATGACTGAACAACAGTTTGCTGAGAAAACAGAGCAATTTTCTTGGAAAAATGTAGTAACAGTTCATTTCAGCACCTGGCTAAATGTAGAGGGCCAATTTGCTTGATGAGATGTTAGAGATATGTTAGATGTTTGCTTGATGAGATGTTAGAGATATGTCCATGGATAACTGACCAAACCCATTGCCTAAGTGGGAAGGCATTCACTGTTCAAACCGACAGCTGCTGTGGGGTGAGGTGAGACCTATAAAAGATATGATAAGGAGTAGATCGATGGTTTTCCTGTGCCAAAAGGCCTGACATAAGCCAATGTAATCTTGAGATCAGTCCAGCTTAGCTGGACATGAGAGTTTTCAAGGAAAATCTTGTCTTTACAGTAGATGAGTGGAATAACTGCAGATAATTTGATAATTTTCTCTTTTATGACTGAAGATATATATATGTTCTATATTAACTACAGCAGCAGTACTGTGGCTATAATGGCAGATTTAATGGTTTCTCCTGCTAAATGTTGAAAAGTTTTCCAGCTGAGGGTTCTGCAGAGGCAAAACCCTCACAAACTGGTGCCCAATTAGTGTTGTAATTCCCATATTTCCAAAATTAAGTATAAAGGTTGAAGTAATTAGCAGTTATTTCCTGTATTAGGCACAGTAGAAATTTAGTCTTTTGTAACACTGCAATTCCTAAGTGACTGAGGATTACCTTTTATGTAACATTTCCTCACAAGTTTTACCATGCTACCAAAGCTGTACAGTTCAGTCAAGTTAGGGCATAAATTCTATACAAACCAGAGATCTGATTGCAATTACAGCATCTTTATGAGACTCTTTTTTTAAACCACAGTTAAAAAAAATGTTAAATGTAGCTGAGTGTTTGGTTCTTGCTCAATAAAAGTTGCTGAGGGAGATGCTATCTGGAATACAGTTTTTTAGGACAGGGATCTAGTCCACAGCTTCTTTCTGGTAGAATTGACTTAGTTTGAATCCTTTCTCCTGGTATATATCTCCATCTGAGTGTTATGACCCTTCCCATTTATTATTCTTATATACACCATGAGGGTGAGCCAGACTTCTAGTCAAATTATGCCAACTTCAGGATCACCAGCTGACTCCTTTTCATCCTCAGCTACTGGTCAATAACTTTTCCTGTGAACTACCATCTACTTATTTTAATCATCCCAAGAAAAGTCAAAGGATCAGTAGAGTATAATATCCTAAAACTTTGTGTTTATTTTTGAGGTACTGCACCATGCCAGTGCACTTCTATCATGTCACATTGTGTTACACAGACTTACAGTGAGAAGAAATTTAATGGGAAGTGACATGGTGTAAGTGATGCACTGACATGTATAATTTAAAGACTATACTCTTGTTGGAAGCAGACACCTGCAATTAATTCAGATATTGGGAATTCAAAATTAAACTGATGATTAAAGCCAGAAGGGACTTAAGATGCATATTAAGCTCATGGACTAGTAAATTCCTCTGTTTATCCAGCAGAACAACACAGTTGCAGTCACTAAATTTCTTCTAAGAACTCATCTGCAGGGCACAGCTGCTGATGCTTAGATGAGGTGTTATTAGTCTACAAAATACACAGGAATTCAAGTTTCTTGAAGTCTCATCCTATCCATGAGAAGAGACTTGAAAATACTTCAAAAAGGAGATATCTTTGTTTTCTGTTCTCTTCGTATTTTTTTACTAAATCAATATCTAGATTGATGATTAATTTCATCTAGGAAATTTCAGTTACTTTCTATGGTGCTACCTTGGTAGATTTACTTAATATCAAGCAGAATTACTGTTTCACAGACGTCACCAGAAGTCATAGGTCTGTAGGAGCAATTTTGCAAACATACGATGTTACCGCTTATAAATACAGTTATTAATGCAGCAAAACATGCTGGCCCTGAAGTGTACCAACTGATCCTTTAGATTCTTTTTCTATAGTTGCATAAGTGCTACATGAAATTCAGTATTTTGATCATCTCTGATAGTGGGAAAATACTGCTTTGTTAAACTGTGCTCTTCTATGAAAGCCCTACATAAGCCAAAAGCTTGAGTCCTGCATACTAATAGTAATGAACATTGGGATCTTGAGATTGCGGAAATACTGACTTTCTGTCTACTGAAATAGTTCAACGCATGAAGGCTATAGAAAACTTTGCATCTATTTACTTAAAAAGACGTTTAAGAAAGCTACTCGAACAGCTTTGAAACATAATGTGAAAAATATCGAAGAAGATCATCATCAGCAAAATTAGTCCTATGACAACATGAGTAGTTTCCATTGTAAGTTTATTCTTACTGATTTTATGGATAGCTTATCACTGATTAAATGTTAACTTGTATTTATTTACAGCTTGTCTGTTATTTCCCACTGGACTACAGATAATTCTTCAAAAAGACACTGTTGAGAGACACCTAAATTAGTAAACCAGAGATTAGGATCTTTGTTTAAAATAATATCATGTGAGCATTAATACTTAAGGATTTGTAAAAAGTTTTGACTTTTTCTTTTAAGAGTAAACTTCTTTTCCTGAGACCATGGGAGCTGACAGAAAAAAAAGAAATAAAAGTAGAATTTGGAGTGTGCCCTGGAAATGAAAGATGACTCTGGAATCAAGTTCTCACATGTGTAGAGAAAAGCTAACAATTAAACAATAGTGTAGGTACATGAAATGCATAGCAAACTCAGGGGAATATCGTAGGTGGACCGAACGGGTCAAGAACAGAAATCTGTGTATTCATTGTACTGCGAAGTGGAAGCAGCATCGCCAAGATCCGCCCTACTCAGCTGAGACAGCCTTCACTTGCAAAACTGCTGGAAGATACATTTCCCTGGCATTGGAAATATAGATATTTATATTCCTAACAAAAGCCTTCAGGTGCAGGCAGTCTGTCTGATGCCCCCTAAATTGCTGATCATTTTTTTTTCCTGATCCTGCCATTTTTTGGGCTATTTGATTAGGCAAGTGTTCCTCTTTTTTTTTTTTTTTTTCTCCCTCCCCCTTCTCACTCTCTTTTTTTTTCTTCCTGGCTAGACTGCTTCTAACAGCCAATAAGGGGGGCTTGAATTGTGAGGCTGGCCAACCTCGTACAACATACTTTTCATTTTCCCTGAAGAGTTTGGCAGTCCTGAAAGACATGCTCAGTGTAAACGAACAACTGAGAATGTAATTAAGAGGTATGTTAAACTATAAAAAAGGGGTAGTAACCACAGTATGCTTTCATTAATTAAAGCACTTTCTAATATCAGCCAATTACATCAACCTCCTCTGGCCCTTATATTTCTTAGGCTTTGTGTAACCGGTCCGTTTATCTCTAATGGGATCCTTATAATGCTGACCATGTGGCTTTAGAACAACACTAAAATGCTAATCTAATCCCCAGTGTTGCCCAAAGGCATTACAAGGGCCCTGACATGGATCCAAGATTGGTGGCACCCTAATTCAAATAAAAGCAAGAATTAGGGCTGATCAGGTGTCTCGGTGACAACAGTACAATGAGCGACTGGGGGGAAGGTGGGGGCAGGTTAGGGAAGGGGGAGATGGCAGCAGCAAACGATCAGGCACATTTCAAAAGTAATTGGTCTCCAGGGAGGGTGTGGGTTGCTTCCTAGACCACTTCTACAGAGCCCTTTGCACCTTGCCAGCTGGAGGGAAAGTGCAGCCACTTCCAGAGAATAGCAGTGGGGCTAATGGAAGTGCATGTACATGTGAAAACAGAGAGCGGGCAGCCTGAAACCGGAGTTGATTAAAGTGTGACTTTCTTCCAGATTTTCCTTTTTTTTCTTTTTTTCAAAATTCAGTCTCATCATGACACTGATTTAGCGGATAGCTAGATTAAATGTGGAAAGTTAGGATGCCTAAAAGGACTAGTTTAAAATCACAGGACTACAGTTCCACCCCTGTCTTGCTGTGTATGAGGCATGAAATGAAATGACTTCAAAGGCACAGTAAGGCTTTTTGGAGTACCTTTTGTGTTTCTTTTTTTTCTCTATTGTCAACTTTCATGGGGCACTTTTATTCTGTGGATATTGAAGCATTCTCCAGTTGCATGACTGCACCATCATCCCTGCCTGGCTTAAAAGGAAGATATTGAGGAAGGTATTGAGGGTGTTGTTTTGTACCCAAAGGCAGCAAATGCAACCTCCTAACAGGGTATCTTTGTATGCGCTTGCTTCATCAAATTATGGGCATCTTCCTGAAAACAAACAAACAAATAATTAAAATAAAATAAAATAAAATAAAATAAAATAAAATAAAATAAAATAAAATAAATTAAAATAAAATAAACCGTCTACTGTGGCTCTAAATGGAGCAAAATACAGACAAGGGAATGAGAAGCCAAACAACCCAGGAAATATTTCAGCTTGTTTTAGATGTTAGAAACTCCCCAGGAATCCTTTTTATCAATTTTGCCCTAACTTCTCCCTCTGCTAAGTCAGGTACCAGCAAGTCTCTAACTTTAGCCTGTAACCACTATTCAGGCATGACTAAGCTTTTCCAATGCAACTAAAACACAGCATTTAGTCAGTGGAATTTAACACTCTTTCAAGATCTGCCTCTGTGTTGCTGTGTCCCGGGCAGCTTGTCCAATTCAATATGTACTTCTGGGCATTAAGGCAGAAAATTTCACATCTTGTTGGGAAGGTGATTGTCAGGTTTCCTTCAGAAAGCTGTAACGGGACCCTAAATTTTTATTGTTTTCTCCTGTATATTCTTTTTATGGTTCTGCAAGTGACAGAAACATGTGACAAAGCTCTGAATATTTTTTCATCTGCTGGAAATGTATAAAAAGATCTGAGACAGCATTAGAAGACAGGGATTGCTGATAGACTAGATCAGCCTCTGCAAAATTATTTCTGAGTGGGTAGCATAAATACATCTATGTACATAATTTTTGTCATTAATTTTCTTTTTATTGTTTGAAAATAAAAAGTCTTCATTTATTTCACTACAACTTTACCACATGAAGTAAAGTTGTAGTGAATTTTGTTAGTTTACCTGGAAAGCCACACCTTAATGCACAAGGTTCTAGGAACAGCCAGACTGTGGGTTTTGTGTGTTCTTTGTCATGACCCATCCTCTACAAAAACAAACTATCTGTCATTAGAACTGTCTGCTTAGAACCCTGTGAACACCATCTGACTCTTACCAAAATATTCCAGTCTTACAGCTGAATTTGCAGAATGCTCTTGTTTGTGTCTCAGGCTACTGGGATGAAGGTTTATTCTACTTTTCTAATCTCCTTGCTGAAAGAATTTTGGACTATGAATGCCACCAGGCCATGTATTTCTTAACTCTGATAATAAGGCAGGTTAAAACCAGACACAGTGACAATAGAGAGACTTGGGATGAAAGGAACAAGTTCGTGGTAACAGATCATCCCATGGTGTCTTCCCACTCCTACAAAAGTCGATGAGGTGTCCCTTAGTGCAGTGCAGAACCTCAGGCTACCACATTGTCGCTTTCTTCAGGCCTTTCCCAGGAGATGGCATCCAAAAAGAAGGCACACCAGAGAGTTAGTCGCCTCATCACCTCGCAAAGAATGGCGCACCCGTTTCATGGAGAAATTAAGTGGAGTATTACCATGCACATGCTGAACTTTTGCTTTTATCATCTTCTGAAAGCATTTGCCTGTTGTTAGTGGAAATATATTCTCTTAATTCCAGAGAGTGTAACAACTCTGATTATATTTTTAACTGCTTTACGGATCACACAGCAGACCTATAATGCGGGTTCTCAAGAAGACAACTAATTTTCATTTTCAATCAGCTTCTCCACAAGACTTTTCACATAGCCTCCCTCCACACCACTAATTTTATTTTAGACCCACCATCATATCACACATCCCTTTGCCTGCTGTGCTAACATGTTTTCACATGCTTATCCTTTACTACTGCAAGAGAGGCTAGATTTGTAACAACACTCACCCCTGTAAAAGTTCTGGGGCAGGGCTGTGGCTCCAGAAGAACAAAAAAGCACAAAAAAGCAGACAGAGAAAGGATTTAAGGATAAGTGAGGACAGCAGGAGAAAACAATTCAATTAAGACTAAACAGAAGCTGTAGCCTAAGCGTATTTGAGGTGACTTCAGCAGCAGAAGCGAACCTGGCACTGCATTTCTTCAAAATACCCTGTGTAAAGCTGCCAGCTTTGAGACTGGGAAATTTTTTAGTTCATATTCATATAATCACAGAATCATGGGATGATTTTGGTTAGAAGGGACATTAAAGATCATCCGGTTCCAACCCCCTGCCATGGGCAAGGACAACTCCCACTGGATTAGGTTGCTCAAAGCCCCGTCCAACCTGGCCTTGAAAACCTCCAAGGATGGGGTCACCATGACTTCTCTGGCCAGCCTGGGCCAGGGTCTCGCCATTCTCACAGGAAAATATTTCTTCCTAACATGTAACGAAAACTTCCCCTTTTTCAGATTAAAACCATTCCCCTTTGCCCTGTCATTGCACTCCCTCAGAAAGAGCCTTATTTAAGCAATTTCTGTTTAGTGCAGGGAAGATTCCCTTGTTACAGTCCAGTAAGACTTTCATTTGAGTTGCTCTATATGAACATACGGAGGCAGCTTTCTGCATTTCACATGCAGTGGATGGTGCTGGCCCCAGCTCAGTGGCCATATAACCTGTGCAGTGAAAATGGCTGGTGGAGGGGAAGGGTTTTGCAGTCAGTCAACTTCTGGCCACAGATGTGCGCTGCAACAATCACCAGCAATAAGGAGATTAAGTTCATCTCTCTTTCCTTAACAGCAAAACTGAGGCTTTCGTGTTTTATGGGAATTAGATGTGCTGTGGTGATCTCCCAAGACATCTCCTTTCTTTTAACTAAGACACTTATTAACTTTTAAATGCGCCCCTTGTCTTCCACTTGTGAGGATGGAAGCAGCAAAAGGAGCACTTGGAGATCAAGGTCCATCACACAGAGAAAGTGGTTTAAACACCAGTGTGGTGGATCCCATATCTAGTACTCTTGCTCCCACCTTGAGTGCATCATCACTGAATCTGTACCCAACAGCTCCTGGTCTGTCACTCTAACAAGCTATTATTTTGCTGAAGCCATTCAGTCTAATTATCCCTTGCCAGGAGCAGTGACACCTCTGCTGATGGCCGGTTCTCCCCTTAGGTGTCTCACTGAAATGTCTGGCTCATTCCTCTGTGTGCAAGTGGCTCAGAGTGATTGAAAACAGTGCACAGTGCTGGGTCGCTGGGGTAAGATAGGGATGCAAAATATATTAGAATTTCACATAATGGGGACAGAGAAGTGTAAAGAATTGATCTACTGTTTTTACAGCTTCATTGAGATTAGCTCAAGTGAAGGCCCTCTTCTGCTCTTTCTCTTGAATGTGAATTGGAAATATTTCTCATGTGTGCATGAACACTTTTCTCAGATGAAACAAAATTAATCCAGAAGAGAAGTGGGAATGAGCAGATTTTTTTTTCTCTTAATATTGTTGTTAATTAAAAAAACAATTACCAAGGATTTCTAATTACTTTACAAGTACACTGTAGCCTGTACCTGCTCCTCAGCAAATTAGAGAGATAATACTTGAAACTTTCTTATTAAACAGAATTACTCTTCCTCCAGATCCATTCACGCTTCTGCTTAATAGTCTTTTGAAGAAACATCTCCATGAAACATTTATGTCCATTAAGGTATCTTACTGATATTATTATCATTCAAAATTTTCCATGTTTTCCTGTTGAAAATGCAATAAAGAGGCAAGACTGGGATAAGGAGCAGTGTTGGGAAGACCTTAAAATATGTCTAACATATGGCCCAAGAAAAGTAACATGTTGAGCACCGCAGTAAGAAGGTGATAATCACTTAGAAATTCTACAGACAGCCTTGAAAGACAAGCACCAAACACCATGGATACAGAGAGGGGATGAGGGGCAATAACTTGACATAGCCTTTGAGAGTTAATAAAGTTGGAATAGGCCGGTGATCTGCATTACAGTGGTCGAAAAATCACCCAGAAATTAGAAAGTATAAAAGCAAAATATTGGTGATTTGGGACAGCAAATACATAAGCATCACGGTTTTGCCCTCAATGGTGTTGGACTTTCTGCAGAAATACTGGATTTAATTCCCAGCAATCAGTAACAGAAAAGCAGTGACCTTACTAGAGGAATTCAGCAATGAAATAGCGAAACAATAGAGAGATTAATGGTGATGGCAGTGATTTGCCTGTACTGCAGCAACAGAAAATAATTATTTGATAACTGCTTTGAACTATTTAAAAGACATGGACAGAGAACTGTAACACGACCTCAAGAAACCATATTGCTACTTAGACTTGGTGAAAAAATACGAAGGCTAAAAAAAAGCTTCTTGACAAAAATGTTTTAGAGTTTTGAGTGGTTTTCAAAGAGAAGCAATAGAATCCCATTGATTTAGGTACTGGACTTTAGCTAAAGGGCAAAGTAATAGCTAGTAAAGCATATAGGCTACCCTGCTCAGGACTTCTAATGATCTTATATTCTTTCCCAAATGTCAATGGTGTAATTCTTTGTTTCATAGCCTGAAATCCTTGGACTTCTCTCAATTATAATGAAAGCAACTGAAGTGAAATAGAAAATATGTAAGAAAATTTCACTGTGATATTTTGGAGTGTGGAGTTTACCATTTTCAACTCAATATAATGCCGTCCACTTCCTTTGTTCATTGCAATTAATTGGTCAGTTCCTGAAATTTATGGATAGTAACAAACACTAATTGGTTGAGGTAATACTTTAACTTCTTCACCTCTCCCCAAGTGCAAGTGGGGAACCAAGAATTTGCTTGCATTTGGAAAAACTAGCTCAGGGGTTTTAGATTTTTCTTTTAAAGACAACATTCACATTTGAAATTCAAATATTGTGTGAGATTTTCTTTTTATTTTTTTTTTTTTTAGCAATGGATCAGTTACTGTTTGATGTGAAAATTCTGTCTGAATCTTACTTTGACAAGACAAGTATTATTTAGGTAATTATTTACTGTCAGTGTATACATTTTGTGTTTCAGTTAAGTATGACCATGCCAAAATGTAACATCTGTTTTACTGTTTATTAGCAAACATGTTCAAAAATCAGAACAGAAGGAAAACCCCCACACTTACCTTGGTAAGTACCAAGTACTTACCCTGTACCTTGGTATACTCTAGAATTAATTTTTATCTCACCTTAATTCTTAGCCACCATATAAGGTAAAGCTGTAAAATATGTGCTATGAATGGAACTTCCTGAGTGTTTAAAACAACTTTTTTTGCTCTGTTTTGTTTTTTCCTTTTCACCTTCCCTGTGTGGATTTTCATACCTTTGGGAGGAGAAAAAGGCTTTGAAAAATGAAAGGTCAACATGGGCTTATAAAACACAGCATGCAGTTTGGTTACTCCATTTTGCTATTTGCTTATGAATCTCATTTAACCATTTATGTTGTGCACAGCTTTGTATTTACATTCAGCACATGGTAACAGTAATGTTAACTTATGCAAAATACAACAGAAGGAACTTTTTCTGAAATAACCAGTTAGTCTTAGAGTTTCTATGCAGTCTCCCTCTTGAGTAGGTAATAAGAGCAAAATCACACATTGAACGATATTCTTAGGAACATATGTTTTAATTGGTTCCTGTGCACCATCATGTTTTCCAAGATGGCAGTACCACAAAGCAACATTAATTTCTATTCAAAGCAAAGTAGATCACAGCTGGCAGGTAGATTTTATTAGAGTCTTACGAGGAAGAAATAAATTAAGCCACAAGGGATAAAACTGAATAGGTTGAGGGCTGACTGAACCCAGAATGTTATCCAGCCTCCTATGTCAAATTTATCTGGCTTGCAAACTTAACTATGTTGTCCTTGAAAACAATAAAATGAGGATCTGTGTTTGTTGTGTAGGATCTCTCTTCCAGAAGGCATAAATGGCAACAGCATTTGTTCAAGCTCCCTGTCTCTGCAAGGATCCCACCTCACTGGTTCATCTTTCCATGATGAAAAGAAAGAGATGAGTTTTCATCCCAGTAATGGTACTGTAAATAGAAATTAGATCCATAAAATCAAAGGTCTACCCTGGCTCTACATATGCCTCAAAGCTTTTTTTTTCCTGCTGTATCAGTTCTTTTAAAGAAGCCCAGAGCTTTCAGTTAATAAACTTTCTCCAGTTTGCAGTGCATGTAGAAACTGAGGTTGAGTCATTCAAATTCAGTTTAAATCATAACTGACCAGAAACTACTATCATCTGATAAACAGTAGTATGTGGGTCTTGTTAGAAAAAGGATGATTTATAGCCTATGAGATGCAGCAAAGCTCTGGATGATACTCCTGTCATGAGAAGGACCAAGCAAGCACTGGTACTGCAGTTTGATGCCCCTGGTAATGTCCTCTGCTGGTCAGAACATAGGTGCTGGGTCAGAATACAGCATCAAGTCCTGCAGATTCTGATTAATTTGATCATATTATACTGCTGTGCACACCTCTGTTTCTGAGGCTACAGGCCCCAACAGGTCTGGGTAGAAACCATGGAAAATTTGGTGATGCAACAGCTGCTGGTTTGATGAAAATGAAATATTTTTTTTCAGGAAGGTGCATAGATTTAATGGAAGGTCTTCAACGGGATATATTTCTTTCTAGCAATATTAAGTATTTTGTTTAGCCTTAAATTATGTTAAAATTAAGAAAAAAAAAAACAAGGGAAAAACCCTTGTGTAACATGCTTAGTTAGCTGACAAACACTGTGACCTCTGCAAGTTTTATTGCAGTTATTGCTTTTACTAGGCAATCATAGAATTATGGAATCATAATAATCATATGGAATGGTTTGTGTTGGAAGGGACATTAAAGGCCATCCAGTTCCAACCCCCTACCATGGGCAGGGACACTTCCCACTGGATCAGGGACCAAAAGCCCCATCCAGCCTGGCCTCAAACGCCTCCAGGGATGGAGCAGCCACAACTTCTCTGGGCAACCTGGGCCAGGGCCTCACAACCCTCATCATGAAGAATTTTTTCCTAATGTCTAGACTGAATCTTTCCCCTTCCAATTTAAAGCCACCCCATCTCATCCTATCCCTGCACTCCTTGATCAAGAGCCCTTCCCCAGCTTTTCTGTCACCCCTTTCAGCACTGGATTCTGCCCCAGAGCTTCCTTTTCTCCAGGCTGAACAAGCCCAACTCTCTCAACCTGTCTTCATAGCAGAAGTGCTCCACCCCTCAGACCATCCTTGGAGCCTCTTCTGGAGCCATTCTAACAGTTCCACATCCTGAGTATTCGTACCCAAGAGCAGTCTGAGACTTTGTTTTTATTTCAATTCGTATAGGTGAGCAATGGAAAGTTCTCCAGTACTGGTGAAAGGAAAACCACAATGCTATTGCAAAAAGCCTTTTTTGGACATCTTTTTTTTTTTGTTGTTTTCCAGAAGTTTTTGCAAATCCAACAGAATTATTGTTCAAAAATATTTTTCATTTTCTTGGTTTTAATTTGGTTGTGTTGTATTATCAATCAATTGTAAAACTTTGAAAAAGGAAGTGGGATATGTGCACCTGAAAAGAAACCCATGTTAAAATATTTAATATCTTATCTTTGAAGAAAATTATTCTTATTATTATAATGAAAAGTATTATTAAATTATATCTATTAACACTTTAGTTTTCTTGTACCTCAAAATACTTCTGTGCATTTCATCTCTTCCCTATAAATATGAAGCTCATTTGTCACACTCACCTTCTATTTATGCAGGTCTCCCACAATGCAAAAGTGAAGAGATAAACATTTATCAAAAAAAAGAAATGTCCTTAAAGTAATGGAAATTGGTGGGCAGCTTAAGGGACAGATCTGATTTCTTTTACAACATTTAAATTATTCTTTAAAATTGACTGCATTTCAGGTTGCCAGTGTCCCCTTAACTTTCACATCTTTGTGAGGACAGAAGTGCTTTATGCAGAAGCTGACCTGTTTTTATTTCCCTTTTCATGTATATTCCAGCACAGGAAAGTTAGTAGCATCCTAATATATTATATACTGTAATTATGACATGGTATTTGTGTAGTTCCAACGCAGATGCATTTTTTTTCATGTTCTGCGTGAACTGGTTGCCTTCAATAAGAACTGAAGTGACCTCTTTCTTTCAAAAACTATTTATTACAGTTGCAAGACCTACATATTCTATTTCCATATGCTCTGCTGCTGGTTCCTGGAATATGCCGGTAGCAGGCTGTCTTTCTTTAGTTGTGATAGTAGCCAATACAAAAACAAGCACTGCTATAAATTCATTAAATCAGCAAATAAGCATTAGCAAACTGGACAATAAAAGATTACATAGACTCTTAAATTTATGGGAGAAACCTTTGAAAGATTAATAGTCTTCTGGATATAGTGGTACAAAGATACAAAAGAAAAAAGAGAGAAACATAAAGAGAAGTGATATTTTTATTATTCAACTGATAAAAGTTGGAAAAAACATTTCTGAAGGGCTTATGAGTTCAAAAGCACATCCATTTTTTCTAACCATCTGCCTGACAGGTCCAGCTTTCCATGTCTGAAAGTTTCCTTAGGCTTTCCAAATGGATGAGTTACAAGAAGAAGCACTTTGTTTCTTTACATACTTTTCCTTCCTTGGGAACTTCAGCAAGTTAAAAAGAAGGAAAATAAAATTATGTCAATGGAGGTGATATCCCACATATAAGCCTGCAAAAAACTCTGTTTGCTATCTTAGGTACTCATCTTTTATCTCCCTCACACCTGATACACCATTTCTTCCCAAACTGCCTCTTTGTTGCAGGAATCATTCCAGAGGTTTCAGGTCTTTCGCAGTTGACATGTTTGTAAAGTGCTAGAACCTCAGAAATATTCCAGCTCTTCTATACTAAAATCTCCCCCTGTTAAGCTAACTGTTCTCTTGATCCTCTGCACTTCCTGCTACATAATTTCCATGGAGTGGTAAGCAGACACTAACAGAGGTGTTAGGAAACCAGATGTAAAAAAATGTCCTGATTTGATAAAAAAATTAAAATTCTGTAAGAAGTTTTTCCTCATAATTCAGGTTTGCCAACAGCAATTTTCTTTACCACAGCTTTTCTGTGCAATCTCTAGACACACTGGCAAAAGTTTGCTGAGGTTTGACTTTATAGTCTTTTCTTGGTGTCACTTATATCTGAATAAAGTTGCAAAAATCCTATTTCAGATGGTTCATTTTACATATGCACAATGTAAAAATAACCTTTTAATTTTAACTTTTATAAATCTAAAATGCTTGTGCTCCTCACAAGGGTGATAGCTCATCACCAGGGCAGAATTAGGCTGTATTTCTAGTCAGACAAACAGTTTAATAGTTAGTGAGATTCAGGCACTGAAAAAAATGGCCTCATGTTGTCTCTTCTTGATTCCTCCTCCTTTCTAGCTAATGATTATCCCTACTTCCTTGGGCTGATCCTGGACCTTACTTAAAGCTGAGCTAAGGAAGTTACTGGTCAAGGAAAACATGCATTAATAATATGTGAAGGACATACAACTCTCTGTAGGTAGTTTATGTTTTCTGAATCTGTAATTTGCAATACTCTCCAAGACCGTATTTGAGCAGGGGCTACCCATGGATCATCCGTCCTTCAATATCTCTTGCTTGCAACTACCTCATTTGTTCCCTGAGCTTTGTATCTGTGTCAGCGTCTTCCTGGTCTGTCTGAGGAAGTTGATTAGATGGAAAGAAAATGCCCTGTGCCATGGCCACAACCAAACCAGATACAAATGGAAGAGAAATCAAACATATAAGTGACCGTCCTCTTGCAGGATGATGAGTAAATGAACTAGGAGATAGATTTGCATGACTGATAAGGACAGTTAACCAGATTTTGTAACTTGTTTTCCAGAAAGTTATATCTACGAGTGCTTTTGCTTCAGTTAGAAGAATAGGAAGATAATATACTTTTTCTCTGGTTAATTAAGCCTGAGAGATCCCGTGGTCATGACCTAACACAGGTAAAACTCATGTATGCACTGTTTTTAACCAGTTTGCAAACACCATGTTCCTCTAGTCTTTGCAGATCCTTCCCTTACATATTGAGTGGTCAAGTATTTGTCACCTGTACAAATAACATTTTTCAGTAAATTTATTTAGTATACTCTCAGAAACTCAATAAAATGTTAAGAAAACTATTTCTATAACATCAGTCAATGAAATACTGAATTCACCAGCCTTTAAAAAATTCCCATATTTAAAAAAAAATTTAAAGTGTAAATTTTGTTCTAAACATAGAAGTGAAAAACTAGAAGATGATACAATATTGTTACTATTTGCTCCCAGCTTAGTTAACATTTTTTTTACCTCTGAAACCAAGTTTTATAGGAAAATCACCTGGACCAAGATACGCATTTTGTAGCTGGTTATATCTTTTTATTATCTGGGAGCTGGAACACAATAATTATGTTACCAGTGGGACTCTCTCCTCAAACTATGGATCTTGCAACCTTCTGAATAAGGAACATTTTAAAGTGTTTTTTGACATAAAATATGATACCTGTATACAGTGATCTGTGCTATTTGATTTTTACAAAATGCAAGGTGTGCATTTGATCGTGTATGTGAACTTCGAAATTATGGGTCTCATCTATCTTAGATATTGCTCTGGTGGTAATTGTCCTCTGGTTGGAGGGAAAGCTGCCCCAAAAAGCTCCCCTCTGCCATCTTAGTTTATCCAAATGATAGACTAAGTAGGTCAGAAGTGACTGTGAAGGACAATGAATAGTAGAAAGGTGGCACTTTTTTCATGAATGTGTAATGTAGTTTGCTGCCTTTTGTGAGGAATTTTAGTACTTCTAGTTGAAGTAAATACTATAAAAGCAGAAAAAAAATCAATTAGATAAATGAAGGGATTTAAAAGTATTACTAACTCAAAAAAACATGAAGCCAATGCCCAAAATATACGAGGGTCAGCTGAAGTAAAAACGTTTAATCTCTGTACTGTATTATTACTTTTTCCCTCGCCTTTTCTGGAGCATGTGTACCTATAAGAAATGCTATAGCCACAGATAATAATCATGCTGCCGGTTGAGGTATCGTACCTAGGATTAGCCGGGGCTTAGGAGAAGGACAAGGTCATTGCCAGAGCTCTCCAATTACTACGAGTATCACTACCTTTTCTAACGTGTCAAACAACGACAAGCTTTTGAAGGCTAAATCCAGCTGCAGCAGCTTCTAGATGGGTTAGCGGTAAATGAGTGACACAGAGTCTGAGAGTTTGACATTGTTTGTCAAGATAAGTTCACAATGAAGATGACTTTCATTTCCAATATAAGCTATCATAAATAGGATTGCACCTATAAACTGTGCTGCTAAATGCCTGACCCTGACAAGAGAGAGGTGTTAAGGAAAGTTAATGACAGATTCCGAGGGCTATTTGGGATAATTATTAATTGTTATTAAGTCATATCTTTAGTTGATTTTGTTTCAATTTTTTAGAGTCGTAGTTGAAGTTACAGTGTTTCTTTAATTAACAGGGCCTTGGGGTTGCTAACCTGTCAAAGGGCTGCACTGTTTGTTTCCTAGCAATGTTTTTCAACATTTATGCAATAAGATTCACTGGGTGGAGAGAAACCCTTTAACTAGAGGGCTCACAAGCTGAATGTTATGTGTTTACTCTTTAGCATAATTTGATTCCTGCTTCTCAGATAAACAAAAAATGACTTGATAATTCTCTCTCTCAGGGGCAGGGAGGGTAGAAAGGGAAGAAAAGAAAAGTCTGAGCTCAATATGGCAGCTTCACAGTAAAATTCACAGGATCCCCTTGAATTTGGCTCAAAATGCTTAAGGAAGCTCTGGGGTATTCTGCCAGTAAGTCATGGAACAATTAGTTGCTTCTGGAAACTCTATTTCTTCCCCACTGTTCATTAAGCACATGGGCTCCTTTTTCTTACCTACCCCTAATTATCAGGATCTGGAAAGAAGCTGATGAAATCCAGCCTTTTCTTGCTTTAATCTGGGTGCAAATCCTGTTGCAGGGAGTGAATCTGACTGCAGGGCATGAGCCTCTCATGCTCCTAGACACTGTAGCACATGGCTAGGTACCCTGCCAGGGAGCACAACATTGCATGGGTGGGGTGCTCCAGCCTGGGATGCTACCAGGCTGTAGAGATCGCTGTGAAGTGAAGGCTTGGAAGTGAAGGTCACTTTTTAAAGTTATGGACTGAAACTTTTGGGGTTTTATGTCAAAAGCAGTGGGACCAGCAGGTCAAGGTAGGGGATTGCGCCCCTCTACTCGGCTCTCATGAGACCTCACCTGCATTTGATTCTGGAGCCCTCAGCACAGGAAGAACATGCATCTGTTAGAACAAGTTCAGAGGAAGCCGCAACGATGATCAGAGAGCTGGACCATCTCCTATGCAAGGACAGGCTGAGAGAGTTGAGGTTGTTCAGCTTGGAGAAGGGAAGGCTTTGGGGAGGCCTTAGAGCAGTTTCCAGTACTGAAAGGGGCTCCAGGAAAGCTGGGGAGGGGCTTTTCACAAGGGCCTTAATTGATAAGAGGAGGGTGAAAGGCTATAAATTGGAAAGGGGGCGGTTTAGGTTAGACATTAAGAATAAATTCTTTGCTATGAGAGTGGTGGGGCCCTGGCCCAGGTTGCCCAGAGAAGTGGTGGCTGCCCAACCCCTGGAGGTGTTCAAGGCCAGGTTGGATGTGACTTTGAGCCCCTGATCCAGTGGGAGGTGTCCCTGCCCATGGCAGGATGTGGAACTGGATGGTCTTTGAGGTCCTTTCCAACCCAAACCATTCCATGATTCTGTGATTCTGAAGGAAATGCAGCAGCACAGCCCTGTGGATTTGGTAGCAAATTTGGCAAGCCCTGACTTATAACATGCAAATGACTGGAGAAGAGTACGCAACAAAGTTAGCATTTGTAAGCTTTTCTTCTCAAAGGAAACTGAAACTTATAAAACTAGTGTAAAGTATTTACATCTCCCCAGAATTGTAAATTAGAGTCATTTACTCACAGTCCTTCAGAAGAAGCATCTCAGTACTGCCTGAGTCCTTATCCTCCTCTGCCCAACGCTCTGCCTTTTTGCAGTACATACAGTGAAGTGTCTTAAAAAATTTGCCATTAACCAAATGTCAAAGTTGCATTTCTTGCAAAGACTTAAACCAACGGATCAAATAGCCTTCTCATCCTCTCTTTAGCCCTTTGGTATCAATAACTTTGGATAATTTCTTACCTTGTTTTTCTTAATGGTCATGTAAATAATTTTCATATAAAAAGGTCCCAATAGGAATACAACATTGTAGAAGATGTATAGAGGATACTAAAGTCCTTTGAAATAAGACTGTTCTCAAATGTGCATCTGACTTATTTAATATGATTGGTTGGTATTTAGATTTCAAAAAATCCACCTCCCACCCAACCAAAAAGTTCATTTTTTTCCTTTCTGTTTCAGAAGCTGATTTTAAAAGTGAGAGGTTTTTTTGTGTCCTACAGGAAGGGCTTTTAAAGAGAAATTTATACCCTGAAGTTGATGGAATTCTTACCTTGGTATTACTAACTAAACATGAGAAAGACCCAACTTCCGCCAAGAAAAGATAACACGCCAGTTTTACTAATTACATATTTTGTGTAGAGACAGTGATTCAGAAGAAGCAGCTGACTGTACTTTTACCTACTAGGGATACAACCTGCAATCAGAAAGTTAGTCTTGCAGACAGGGTGGGATAGGATTGTACCCTTTCCTATAATACTCAAATAGTACAACCATAACAGTATATTGGAGAATTCCAATGTGAAAAATTCAAATTGTGTTTTGTTATGGTGTCCAATATCCTTCTGTTATCAGAAATCAAATTTAATCCTTTAAGGCTGCATTTCACAGAGCTCATCACGCAAACGCTTTTGCTGAGTCACTCAGCTCTGAAGTCTAGACACAAACATGCAAAAAAACTCCATAAGCCCCTCCTAATACATACTTTCAGTCTGAGTTTCTGCTCTCTTGACAGCAATCCTGTGTGACTCAGGTTGGTTCTTTTTTAGGGAACTCATGGTTGTTTTCCTTCCTGGGGAATTTGTATACCTGTGAAGCTGTGCTGAGATTTAGCTGAGAGCAGCAATATTTTCCAAACACAGGCACAGGGAGAGAGAGAAAAAATGTGGGGGCAGGGGCTTTACTGGCATTTTTTTGCCTCTCTACTTTCAGACAGTTTACTAATTATATGTACTGTGAATTTACTGTGCTGTTAGCAGATTCTTTGTGGGATTATGTTTTTTTTTCTCATGATCTAAGTTATTCATTCCCTACAACACAAAGTTGAGTCTTTCTTTAAGGGAAGAGAATGTGCTTTGCATTTATTCTCTTTTTTTATCCCCTCCTTTTTTTCTATAAAGGCTCCCATAAGCTTTAAAATTGAGACAGTCCTGACAGAAGTGGTACTAATTCCATGCTGATCACAAACCAAATGAGAGCGTGTTTACAGGAGACCACTGTCCTGGAGGCACTCAGCTTCGAGATATCTGTTTTCTGCCTTTCTTGGAGATATTCTGACCCCAGGTAAATTCTTTTCCAGGAGATACAGTATTCTGCCATTACTGATATCATTCCAGCTTGGCATAGAAACAGATGTTTGGTCCAGAAGCTCGATGTATGTGCCCTCATTGTCCATAGCTCTTGCATTTTTTTCTCGCTTTTCTTTAGCATGTAACAGGTTGTTGCATGTGCTTCATTTTATAGTTCATTAGATCTGCGTGTAGCCTCTCCCAAAAACTTGTATGCCAGTGTATATTCATGAAATTTGCATAACAAATGAATAATATACCACATCAGGGGAGAACATCCTGTATCGGAAAGATATTAAGGTGTTCTGGATACTTGTCCTGATATCAGTAGCCTTTCACCTCATCTAACAATGGCACTGCTTTTTAATTTATGGTCCTTCAAGAATCCAAACTAATAATGTGCTAGGCAAAAGTTGCCATAGGTGGACATCTAACCAAAACTCAACAATGGATATAAATGATAAAAATATTTATAATAACTCCATTGTGCTCAAGTACTTTTTTAACTGCCTTTATAGGATTTATGAGCAGCTACTCTGTTGGGTGGGTTGAGAAAAAGTATCTGCTTCCCCCTACAGCGTGATCATTTGTTTAACGACTTGTTCACCACTGCTGTTTCTGTAAAACCTGAACTGCTGCCCTCCCTCTTACACTAAATAGTAAACACATTTCCCTGCTCAATTTTCATCATGGTGACAATGAGCCACGATGCTACAAAACTCGAATGACCTCCTCTTTTTTAACAGTGTCGCAACATTTTTTTACCGGTAATGAGCAAGCTCTTGATTGTTTGCCTTTGGGTCTAGGCTGAGACTTTAAAGTTCAAATTTAATGCAAAGCCACCTTAAGTGAGCTTTTTATGAGTTTCTGCACTATTTTTCCTTTTTTTTTTTTTTTTTAATGACTTGGACATCTCACTGCTACAATTATTGAATGGTAGGAAAGAATTCAACCGCATCAGAGGTAGGGAAATCAGAGTCGTCTAATTCAAATATTGCACTTAAACTGAAAGCAAATTAAATAACGGTCTGAATTAACAACATTGAACCTAAAATGCAGAGGAGAGGTACTTTTCTACTGAAAGTGTGTAATCAGGATGAAGAGACAAGGTGAGGTGTATACTGGTGTACAGCAATACCTGTGTAATAAGTAACTTTTTTTTTTTTGAGTCTGTTTTTGTTTTGTTATAGTTTTCTTTTTAATGATTTTAGAGCAGTTAGATTCTGTCCTTGTGGAAAGGGCACAATTTTCTCATCTTTTCTCATTTGGGTTTATGTAAGCTGACATTTGCTGTGCCATTTCTCTCACTCTTAGCTATTTAAAGGTGCTTGCCCAAAGAATCCTTTTGGGAACTGGCTTTCTAAACTCAGGGCTGATGTTGCTTTCTGGGTGAAACCTTCTAACCTCTTCAAAGAAACGACAGGTTTGACCCCCAAAGCCCTTATTTATAAAAACTGTTCACAAGGTGACCATCCTGCATGACCTGTGGAATATACCATGCACTATTTTTAGATGCTACAGAATGCACTCAAGGGCAAATGACACAGTTCATGATTAACAAAGGATTCTTGTAGAAGTATCATTCAATATTAAGCTGTGTAAATGGACCCAAAGGAAAGAACATCAAAAAAGGCAGAGGTTTGAAGAGTGTCCAAGTTCTTGGGTGCCATGAAGTACTGATTTTTTTACCACTGTAACTAAACAAAAGCAATTCTAATTTTATAGGTTAAATTAAATGCTTTGGTTTTACAACTATACAAGTGTGTGTGTATGCACACACATACATAAACCTAAATATCCTAGCTTGTACACACTGTAATTTCATGAAAGTCTAAATGTGCTTCTTTTTCAGTCAATTTTCCACAGAAAAGGGTCATCCATATGTATCAACTGACTGTTAGCATGATTTAAGCAAATAAATACACACCAAAAATCAATGGTCCAAGTGTAAATTGGGAACAAACATAGAAATAAATGCACCTTGAAGATAAAAAATGACAAAGAGCTTTTTGGTCTGCTGCACATGGGTTAAAAAGTCTCTCTGTAAGTAGTTAATAAGAGCATAAGTTAAACAGAAAACAAGACTTAAGGGTCTGTGATCAGGACAGAGAATCAGAAACAAATCCTGTATTTCAACATGGCCTTCTCCTGAGTTAAACAAATGACTTAAATGGTCAAATACAAATATCTTAATAACTGGATGACTGTTAGACAAGAGTACTAGAAGAACTTCAGTATTTAAAGTGGTTTAGCAAAATCCCCCCTCCTTCTCGAGATTGTTTAAATTCCAAGTGATATATTATGTGTTTAGCTATTAGAAGAACTAAGAAATACTTAGATGATCAAATACAATGCTGTGTGGCTATTTAATCTAAAAAATGAGAAACTCAGTCATTAATCTAACTTTTTTGCTGGTGAATTAGTACATTAGGACTTGAAAAACTCACAGTGCTTTGCAAACAGTGGTTGATATCTCATGATATAGCTCTCCAACAGTTACTAAACTTGCAGTGCCTTTTTATAGCATTGTGCAACTGGGCAATTTTGTTTTTTTTATCTGACCTTTTAACTTTTGCTTTGATCTGGAGAAATTTGAAATGCTAGGCAGGCATTTAAATACTTTTGTGATGAAGAATTATAATGCTTTGTTGTCCTTTGAGAGTTTTGATATTCCTATTTTAAACATCAGCTTTTAAGAATTTAAACTCACTAGTAGAATGTACTCCTTTACTGAAATTTGGCATAAGCATCCCAAACTAAGACACCGTATGTTTTCTTTTTATATATAGATATATAGACGCACTGTACAAATTGTAATAATATAAGCATAATCTCATAGATTAGAAGTGTTATTTTTAAATAGAAATGCCTCCACCCTTAAGTTAAAAGCAAAATTCAGAGACTTACCTAAAAGGTTTAAAAGTAATTATTTCCAAATCTCTCTCTCTCTGCACACATACTTCCATTTTTTTGACTATTATCAGTTATTCTTGCATCAGCTGCAAGAGTTTTTTCTGGAAATTTTCAGTTGTGCTGGCCTATGCTTTCAGCAGATCTCACCGGTTAAATAGGGTCAGCTCTGTTCTTTCTACGGCCAAGGGAGAAATAATGGTGCTGATTCACCCTTTCCTCTAAATCGATATTAAGCTCAGTGGTGTGTTAGAAGTGAAGCTATTCTTTTTAAGTAGGTCAAAACAAGATCTTGATTGCTTCTGACTTAAGGAATCCTTGATACATTTTGGATGTGGAAGGCTATGTCTCAAAGCCAGATTAAAATTTTGAGATAGCTTTCTATTGCCTTAAATTATCCTTATGGAATCAATTAGCCCTGATGCTCTGTCCTAAAAGTTTGACAACAGAGCCATGTGTTCGTATGGATGTTACAATTCACCCTTAGGAAAGCCCTGAAAGCTGGTTTTTTTGGTACCTGTAACATTAGTTTTGATTACTTTTTTTTCAAACTGTGATACATTTGAAGAAAGCAAACACTGCTTTGAAAATGTAAAGGAAGTGGTGAAATTGTCACATTTTTAGAAGGCAAGTCTTTTTCAGCAGTTTTCGCTTTTACAGCTTTAATAATTTTACATGGGTAACCCTCTAGAAAACAGATATCTTTGAAAGGTTGGCTCATTTAGAGATACTGAAATGCAAAAAAAAGTCTTTTTCCATGTTCCATATATTTTTTTCATAGTTTTCAAACAATTAATTGACATGCCACTGTGTATGTCAGTGATGCAGTATGATTAGGAATGCGTATGTAGCCTCAAAAACAAGACAACAATGAGAAGGTGTTCACAGATGAGACGAGAAAACAAGCAAATCTTCAGAAAAATCTTGGTTAGAATAACGTAAGTAGATTTTAATTCTTTGATTAAAGGAAAGGTAACTTGGGATTTTTTGTTTCTGCGTATCTCCAAGAGAGCACAGCAGCATTCAGTGAAATCAACAGGATTTGAAGCAAACCATTTAATGGAGTATATACCTAGTTGAGGATCCAAACTGTACAAAGCAATGATTTAAAAACTGAAGATATTTTTGAAAATCTGTCATTTTTTCTCGCTTTAGCCAGGGACCAGCGTGAAAGGTGAGTGTTTGTTTCTCTGTAGCTGAGTTCTCGCACCTTTTTCACTTAAATCAATGATAGTTCAATGATTGATGTCACTTCAAGGGACAGAAAACAGGGCTAAATGAGCCTCTCATGTAATCTGGTATGACATCTACATTTCCTTCTTGGAAATTCTCTGTCATGGTAAACAAAGTTTTCCGACACTGTGTTTTATTCTAATGGTTTCCCTGAGGTTGTAGGAGTAGGGCAAACATGGTATTTGAAGAGAGAACTTTGCTTTACATGATGAATACATATAAACTGAATAAAAGTCAGTTATCCGTTATTTCAGATACTTTATATATTAGTGTTTTTTCCAAAATAAAGCTGAAAACCCACACATAGCTAAGGGAGAAGTACTAGTGAGCCAAAAAATTCCCTTAAAGCGTTGTTGGAAATGCACCACAGAAATAATTCAAGAATTCTGTTTACATTCAGGAGCAGGAGTGGCAGATATTTCATGGAAGATATTAATTTCTGCATGGTATTTTGTTCATTCTTGTCAGCAGAAGTAGGGGCAAGCAATGAGAATTGCTAGATAGATCATTAATTCTAAATGCAAAAAGGTAAGTCTCCCCCCCATGTGAAAGATGGTCTTATTTCTTAGAAAATAATTGATCTGTACAAAAAAGGAAAGTTTTAACATCTCTTTTGCCCTGTCCAACTTAGGGCTGCTAATAGGGGAAGAGACTGTTATGTGCAGAAGGATGGCTGTGCAATGAAATTTCTCTCCTGTAATAAGCAGTCCTAAACAAATTCAACAGGAAATTAGTCCTACCATACAACACACTCAGAATCTATTTGTGAACAGTGCTGGGCTGCTCACTTTGCAATGATTTCATTCATTTAACACTACTCAACATCTTGCAAGACTCAACTTACTGCAAGATCAGGCTCCAAGTTCTTAAAACTAATCTTTGTAAGAACTTCTTACAGCATATCTTTGGGTGACAATGCAGGAAAAAAAAATCACAGCCAGCAGTTATGTTTTGCATACGATTCCAAGGAACTGCTAATGAGCTACACAACTTTCTTTGGAAGGAAAAAAACATAAAAGATGAAAAAGGGCTTATGAAACATTTTTGGCAGCTTCTTCAAACTATTTCAGAAAAAATGCTGGGAAAGGTTAAATGCCTTAGAATGGGTACTTTTGACATTTGCCCTTATATCTCGCTGAAATTCTATCAACGTTTTTTTCATGTTTTTAACCTCATGTGTCAAACGCGCAACAGAAGAAAAGCCCTGCGAGGAACCCAAGATATAGCAAAGCCTTAGTGGCTGCACTACCCACTATTTTTGAAAGGCTATGTAGGTTTGGATCCCTTCTGGTGGGTTTGAGGAGGGGGGAAGGTATTTCTCACATTGTTTTGAACTACAAGCTGGCTGTAGTACTCCATGTTTTCTTTAAGTGTGATTTCAACGAGGTCTGTGTTCTGTCTGCTGTGATGTATCTCAGTGCAAACAGCTCCCTGTTAGCCATTATGTACCTATTAGCACTGATTACTTTCTGATAGCTCTTCACCAGTTGGTTTCACTCACTTTGACAGATTTGGTGCTTTGTTTAACCTTTAAACTAGTGGGGCAATAACATTGCTGACAGAATTGGAGAAATAATTAAGGAAAACTTAGCCAAGGCATAAGAAAACAACTGTAACAAGGCAGGTCTTTCTGGTGGGTTTGAGAAGTTGTCAGGTGACATGCAGGAAAAGGATGAAACATCTATTGCAATGGCAATTGCACAGTACAGCATAATTATGTGTATTTCCAGTTTAATCTACAGGAATCCAGTTTAAAGAGATTATTACTGCTTTACTAATCCAATTTTTTTTCTCTCTATAGGCCAGGAGATAATTTTTTTCCATGTTTGTTACGGAATGTATAACAACAATGAGAATACTAATAATTTAGAGAGTACTTCTGTTTTGATTTATAGAGGAAAAAGAAAGCCTCAGTATTTTTGAATGCTGTCTGTAAAACTGTTTCAAGAAATGACAACTCAAACCCAAACATTTTATCTGCTAGTGTTACAAAGCAACTTGAAGATTAACATGTATAAAAGATCAGATAATAATAATAATAATAATAATAATAATAATAATAATAATAATAATAATAACAATAAAGTCCTTTTCCCCAAAGCTCTCCATCCACCCAGTTTATGTTTGACAGTGCTTTGGAGGAAATGTCTTTGGGTGAAATTCACTTCACTCCCACTGAGCCTTTACTAAGATATGAAGTCCCAAGCAGGAATGAATTAAAGCTGGAACATTTCAGTCATTAATACATAGGTAATACATTAGAAACAACTTCTAAACTGATGCAGTTATTGGGTTTCTGTATTGTCATAAACAGGCTTAAACCTCACTTTACATTATTGCACCAAGCTGCCAACTGCAAAGCTTCGTCCTGAAGTTCTGCAAGATAATCCAAGGGCTGGAGTACCTCCCATAGGAGGACAGGCTGAGAGAGTTGGGGTTCAGCCTGGAGAAGAGAAGGCTCTGGGGAGAACTTATAGCAGCTTCCAGTACTGAAAGGAGTTCCAGGAAGGCAGAGGAGGGGCTCTTGATCAGGCAGTGCAGAGACAGGGTGAGGGGGAATGTTTTTAAGCTGAAAGAGGGGAAATGTAAGTGACATTTTAGGAAGAAATCTTTTCCTGTGAGGGTGGTGAGGCCCTGGCCCAGGTTGTCCAGAGGAGTTGTGGCTCTCTCATCCCTGGAGGGGTTCAAGGCCAGGTTGGATGGGGCTTTGAGCAACCTGATCCAGTGGGAGGTGTCCCTGCACATGGCAGGGGCTGGAATTGGATGGGCTTTAACATGCCTTCCAACCCAAAGCATTCTGTGAATCTATGATAAGAGTAGGACATCTTGAGAGAAAAATAAGCTGAAGGGAAGCTGATATGCTAGGTTGGTAGTAACTGCATAGACAAGTAGCTTTAAATTATTGCTGCTTGGAGGAACAACACTCCTCTCAACTTTGAGAGAGGTTGTCTTTCCATGAAGGACTGTTTGTTGGGCAGAACAGCATTTATTTTCCTCTAGCTCTTGAGACATTGCATGCCAAACGCTCAGAGGGGCTTCTTCCATTAGCTGGAACTTGCCTATTTCTAAGGCGTCCTTGCTCTCTGCAGCCCTGCACAGACTAGCAGGACTTCTCACATGGCTCAGACCTTGTGTGGGAGTGGCAGTGCTCACATTGACTATATCAGAGTTCTTTCACTCTTCAAAAATTTGATGATTTCCTCTCTTTAATAAAGTAAGGAGCTGTCTTTTTCATTTGAAAGAATGTTCTGATTCGGCAGACTCTTAACCCAAAGAAACAAAGAGGGCATTCACAGCAACTGTTGTACACCTTCAGCTACTTCAAAGACAACCATCTACTTTAAATCTAGTTAATTTTCACAAATGAGTTTTTACGTTGCCACTCTTTTTTACTGAGAGTGATTTGACTTGTTTTGAAAGAAATATAGTGCTCCCTTTTATGATCAGCATATGTTCAGGTTTATGATCAGCATAATTTTCATGACAGCTTAGTGAAGAAGCAGACTTCTGAAAGGCAGCCTGGTATTCAGCAACTATTACAGCTCATGAAATCCACATCTTTAACTGGCTCAAGATAGGCAACCTCCAGCAGAACCTTTTCTGGACGTTTTCTTGTGATCATCTTTTTTTTCCCCTTCTTTCTTGTATTTAAATAACTCAGTTAAGACTGGAATTAGTCATAATCTTTTTGACTTTCTATCAGCTGTGCACTGGCATGTAAATTACAGAGCCTGGAAAACGTGTTTTATTGCTTCATGCAGATAATTAAAACCTAAATAATATTCCAATACAGTAGCCAAAACAGTCTGCATGATCATTAATATTTGAAGAGTTTGTAAGTAATTAAAATATAAAACATTCATTATTTTCCTCAGGTTGACTAGTGCATTACATGATGTGATGTATTTATGATCCATATCCCTTGCTTTAGTTGTACCTTCTTTGTCCGTGATAATAACTAAAACAGGCTATTTACCCTTTTTGTTAGATGTAGGATACTGACATCAAGCAAGCAGCACAGTTGTCTCTTAATTAAGTGTGGTAACCAGTCTAATTTAGTATCCTTTCATCAGTCATTTATCATCACTTTTACTGCTCATAGTATTATTTCTTATGTTAATTGCCAACTGTAATGCTTCTAAACTACATAACTGCATAAATATTTCCTAGCAAAGAGGTCAGCGTTTCTCACAGCTCATTTTAAAAATATTCCATAGCGTGCATGGCATCAGAAACCTAAAGTAATGTAATTTGTCTCTAGCCAGGTAGACACGGCATATTTCATGGGTTCTACACTTTATTAGCTTCAGCAATTGGAGTAGTCAAGAGAAGGAAGACATTAAAGATAAGATAATACCCAGGCCCAGTAAAGAGGGAAATCCTGAGCTCTCCCCTCATTCTTCTATACAGTATCTGGAAACTAGAAAGGCTTTTGGCATTACATTTTTCACCTTGGTGCATTAAGGTCTCTTGACGAATACAACATCATGTAAAGGAAATGAGAATGATATTTCCCCCACTACAGTATGCGAATTTGAAATCATCTTTATCTCATTGTGAAGTGTACAACATGCTTGACACCTCAAGAGGGTGCGCTTATAATGAGGGTAGGGATAAAGCTATCAAGAATTGTGTTAATTAGGGGATTATATAGCAGTTCTTGTAGCAAGAAGCAGGAGCATGCAGAAATACATATTAGACTGGTTTAAAGAGAGCTTTATTATTAAAGATGCAGGTACTATTGCTCGTGGTGAAAACCAAAAGTATTTATTTTGATAGAGCAGATCAGAAATATGACAGGAATAAATGTAATTGGGTCATTACATGTAAACTAAAATCCCCTTCCCTAACTGCAGGGGTAGAGCACTTATACAGGAATTCATAAACCACAGACCAAATGGAGTGGTTAGAGATCAGCAGCCACATGAATTTCTCAGTAAATGTCTCTCACCTCATTGCCACTTTTTTCAGTACTCCATATGCTAGATTGCAAACTACAGATTTAGCCCTTTTGCCCAAAGGCATCCGAACCTGTGAAAAGCCTAGCTGAAGCCGTGTCTATTGTTCATTGACAGCTTGTCAATTTACTTCCAGGCAAAATAACTCATAAACATGATAAGTAAGGCAGATAAAACAAGAATTCTTTCACACTTTACAACTTTACTGCAAAAATGCCTTATTTTTCATAAATGTGTGAAATCTCCCCTCAGAATTGTGACTGTGCATTGAACTTTAAAACTGTGTGGAAACCGTGCATGCATCTCACGATTTCTGTCTATAATAAGATGAATGTTAAATATTAAAGATGCATTAAAAGTGATAAAATGAAAGATATTCAAAGGTTCAACAACATTCTCATATTGCTAGCTATTTTTCCTGAGTTAATAAAAGTTCATTTTAGGGAAAAATAACTCCAATAGACAAACGTGTGAATACTCATCTCTAAACTGACATTCGTATGTTCCTTTAATGGCTATTATATAAATCTTTCCACTTCTGCAACGATATAAAATTCTTTTACTTCATAGACAGTGGCAAAGAGCATTAAATAGAAATCAATGACTTGCCAATCTAAAATATGTTCATACAAATAGCTTCCTAGTGTTCAATAACGATGATGATATTTTTCACAAAAGATACTTAGATACATTAATTTTTTATGCATTGTCATACAGACAATTTCGCAATCATACACTCAGAGTTTATCTGACTGCACATTCGTGCACACAAATCAGTTATTCGCAAGGAAAATTTCAGTACAAGTTGCCAAAAAGCAGATACCTAAATGATGTTATTGCACATGCCATTAGGCATGTTTATAATGTTAACAATATTTTTTTTTTTTACTGAAGACAACTAGCTGTTTTCTCTTCTCCTTTTGTCCATTTCTTTGCTGTCTTTCACCATGTCCTAAGCTCATAATCCCATGGGAGCAGAGATGGTCTTTCATAGAATCATAGAATTGTTAAGGTTGGAAAAGACCTCTAAGCTCATCCAGTCCAACTGCCAACCCAACCCCACTGTGCCTACTAAACCAAGTTCTCAAGTGCCATGGCTACACATTTTTTGAACCCCTCCAGGGATGGAGACTCCACCACTGCCCCTGTCAACCTCTGCCAGGGCTTCACCACTCTGATAATAAAGAAATGTTTCCTAATATCCCATCTAAACCTCCCTCAGCACAACTCGAGGCCATTTCCTCTCATCCTCTCACTTGATACTTGGGAGAAGAGACCAACACCCATCTCGCTACAACCTCCTTTCAAGTAGCTGTAAAACACAATAAGGTCTCCCCTCAGCTTCCTCTTCTACAGACTAAACAGCCCGAGGTCCCTCACCTGCACATAAGATTTGTTCTCCAGATCCTTCACCATCCTCATTGCCCTTCTTGTTTCCCACATGAACGTGCACGTACACCAGCACATGTTACTGCTAGCATCCAATTCAGCATTGCCACGTGTGCAGTAAGTGGTGTAAAAGAGTACAACTAAAAATTTAAAAGTAACGTGCTAATTTCATAGTAGATTGCTGTTGGGTCAGTCACTGGTTCATCCAGCCGGGTGCATTGGGTCTTCTTGCTGGAGTGGCCCAGAGCCTCCCAAAGTCTTAAAAAAAGTTCCTCTGGGACTTGTTCCATTACAAAGTTTGTTCTCTGGACTCCAGTGGCTGATGGCATGGCCCATTTATATAACCCAGGGCCTGTGGTGGCCCCTGTTTTCTGAGTAGCCAGAGCCCATAAATGAACACGTGATTTTTTTTCCTGTTTTCCAGTTACGCTTTTTCACATGTGACCATGAATTATACCAAACTTCCATTTCAAGTAAGGAATTAGAGTACCCAAACATTAAAAATGCAAACAAATATTTGTGAAACATTTTCTTTTAATCCAGTCATAAAAAAAGATTCCAACTTTAAAAACAGTATTTGCATATGCATGTCTTATTAATATTAGATGATTTTTTTGCCACTTATAATTAGAAGAAAAAAGGAAAACAGAATTATGAATACATCATCATCTATTGATTCATTACAGAAATTCACTTTCTGTTTACACATCCTTTCAGGTTTTTATTACACATTCATTTTAACCAATTACAACTATAATTATAATTTACACAGCATAGTTAATCCTTTGTTTTCAGTGTTATCATTGGGTAGTATAAATCATTTGTCATTGTTTTTCAAATAACTTTATTTCACTATGGTAGAAATAATGGAAGAGAGAATTTTGGGGCTCTAGGATTCCAATAACTCTGATATACAGTGTGTGGAGTGACTTAAAGTTTAATGCTCTCTAATATGCAAACACCCACACATATTACTTTTCTGCATATATGCATTCACAAACACACACAAATTATATAGTCATAATGCTCATCACTTTCATGTAATAATACACAGAAGGTCCTCTTTTTTTTTTTCTTTTTTGTGCCTGTGTGTGTGTGTGTGTGTTAAGAGGTTGGTATTACTTGGCATCACATACCAGATGCAAAGCACTGTGACAAATGGGAAATAAAGATACACATCCCTGTTTGTCCATTACAGGCACAGATTTTACCACTAATGAAAGTACCAAGCTCCTTGGAGTATGCTAGATCATCTTACTTAACATCTCCTTTCTTGCCAGACTGCTTTCCCCATTTTACCAGACCATTTTATGAGTTTCTGGTAATAATTACTTGAAGGACGTGAAAAGAGTGGTTGGGGCTGGAGGATACTTCAGCAAAATGTTATACATACAAAGACAGTAAAAAAATGCAAAAGTAAACCAGTTTTAATTCATTTGGGACAGAGTTAAGGCAACATAAAACTTTATGCTGGTGATACCTATTGATCACCAGTCACATCTGTTAATAGTGACTTCACAAGAAAGCCAGGGAAGGACAAAGGCATGTAATGATAGGATGAAGGGGAATGGCTTTAAACTGGAGAGGGGCCAGCATAGACTAAATATAAGGAGGAAATTCTTCACTGTGATGGTGGTGAGGCCCTGCCACAAAATGCCCAGAGAAGCTGTGGGTGCCCCATCCCTGGAAGTGTTAAAGGTCAGGTTAGATAGGGCTTTGAGCAACCTGATCTAGTGGGGTGTGTCCCTGCCCATGGGAGGGACAATGGAACTGGATGATCTTTAAGGTCCCTTCCAACTCAAATCATTCTATGATTCTATGATTCTTTGATTTTATGATTCTACGATATACAGAAAGTAGAAGACTACTATTTTATAGATTTCACCGGCAGTATTTGCATGGTGCTATGTGTGCTTTCTTCTAAGAATAGCATACCACTGTTATTGTCAATGTCACCTGCAGAAACATCTTTATTAAACTATCTATTTACATGTGATCACAAATGAAGATTTTTTCATTAATAAAAGTTATGCAAAATTTTTCTTAACATCCGTCTCTTTTCATTAAAATTTTCATTCACTGATTAAAATATTGGACTTTGCCATGGGCAAATTGTGAATGAAACAACACAACATATTTGAAAAAATGAGAGGCAGAGAGATGTATTTTCATTTCACAAGCCAGGAAATAATCAGTAACCAACTGGTTGGTTCCCTTAAAAAAAAAACCAAACTCACAAGTGAATTTCAAAAACATTTTGGTCATTTGTAAGCCATTGAAAGGATTTTGAGGATGAGATATTTTTTCAAGACTTTAGTACAATCCTAAATGACAGCATGTGCTTTAAATACTCAGGAACTGCAAAATAAATAGGGAAGTTAGCACTAGTCTTTTGTACAATATGAAGAATAATATGAGTTTTAATTAAAAGTGGTTGATTTGGCATACGACTCCACTAGTTCAGAAAAGAAATACATTTATTGTAAATCAAATGACATAAGATTGATGACGTTATTGCTTTTTCATTTTTTGTTTTGTTTCTCACTAACACTTCAAAATGTCATTTAAAAATGATTTTGCTTTCACCCAAAATGTGTTTCTTAATGTTATGTAAGATGCATTTAATTTAATTTATAATTTTTGATCCATTCAGTTACAGTCTATTAGAAAACATATCAATATTTTTCAAGGGCAGTGGTAGCTGTTGGATAAATTCTATTATAAAGGGAATAGAAGGATGGAACCAAGGTATTTTTAGTTTCTTTCTGGTCTGAATGCACTGGGAATATGGAGCCTTTGATGCATCTATCTGCAACATCAGGATGGAGAATTAAAGACCTGTTAAAAGCTGGCCAAAATTCAGATTAGCGGGCTGCCTTGTAAACAACAAAGAGGAATGGCAGCTCTGGAAGACTTAGAGCTGAAATTCGGTACTAGCGTGAGTGTTGCAAATCTACTGTCTATAGTGTGAGTGTCGGTGTCAGTGCCATCAGCTGGTTCCTCCTAGACTCTGGACACTACCCTGCAGCTTCCCACCACCTAGGGCATAGGAGTAAAGGCAGATGAAAACATTTGAATTAATTACCCTCAATTACAGTTTAGTACATTGACTTTGGGGATTTTTTTTTCTTTAGTAAATCAAATTATTAAACTGCCTTATTATGACTCCCAGCGTTAATTATGTGACACTTGACAGCTTAAGCTGTATGAGTTTGATGTTCTGTAACCAACACCAATCCAAAGGGATCTCTGCTTCAGAGGAAATTTGTTTTTGTAGAGTTCTAGGTAATGGAACTTCCATGTTGTTGAAGATGTGGATAACACTGGATGGAACCCCAAACTCAGAACAATTTCAACACATTCATTCTTTTTTATTTAAGTATCCATTGGATAATGTTGCTTCTTTTCCTTCCATTCCCCTTGTGACCAGATAAATCACAAACTGTAGTTAACTGTAAGGAACTGCATTTAACTGTTTTCATGACCATTTGATTGATAAATGATAGGGAACACAAAGATTAGATATTACAGTTAATATTTTTAATAAATTATTTTTAAAAACTCATGTCTAGGTGATTCAGACCTTGATTTCTGGAAATAGGAAGTCTAAAAACAGTAGTTGACATCAGAATTATTTACAGAATTATTACTGGAAAACTTTCTAAAATTCTTACTTGGACTTGGCCTGGACAACATTGAGCTTCATAGAACTCTACTGGGCAACTTTACAAAATATTCTCCACACTTAAATCAGCACTGGCAAGGACAGAAAGCAAGATACATCCCTGTGATAAAAGTGCTAGGGAAAATAATGAAGAGGAAGGGCAGACACAGAGCAAAAACGATCAGTTTTGTCCTCTGTGTTTGACTCCACAAATATATGTCAGAGTTTTGGTCAGTTTCTGCTCCCACCTAGAAATTGCCCAATAATTCTTAAGAGGGTAGCTTAGCTGAGAAGCAGTTAAAGATCTTCTGTTAACTAAACAAATGTGTAGATTAGCTGTTGGTTAAAGTTTAGTTCATAGCAAACATTCTCCAAAATTCAGTTCTATTACCATCGTCAACGCTGTCTGCTAAAAAGTCCTTTTTTTCCCCAAGTCATATACTTTCCTCATACACTCAGAACATAGGTAAGCATTAAGTTTTGGGCCATTAATTTCCTTCTTATAGTGCATTGTGTGGATACATGGCCACCACTCCACGAAGGAGAGAAAATTACAACCTCAGCCTATTTGCATTCGGTTAGTCTATGGCACAAAGCTTAGCCACACTCCCAAAACTGTACTGCCATGGAAAAAAGAGAGGAATGAATCAGCTGGGTTTTTTCCTCCATCTTTCCCAAGTACTTTTCTATGCAAATTATTCCAGCTGAACTGGTGCATTATAAGACACTTACCCTGTAAATTTACACATTAATGCTTAATAGATAATGTAATGTAAAACCATTTATTCAGCTTCTCAGTTAAAATATTATAGCTTAAATAGACTTGTAGCAATACCTCTATTTATTTATTTTGCAGTTTTGCTCAGCCCTTTTCCTCTATTAATCTTTGTTTCAGTCAAGTCCATTTACAGAGGCTCTGGTGCTACTTCCTCTGTATTCAAACTAAAGACAAACTTCATGGTTGCAAAGAAGAGAACCCCCTAAATGTATGTGTGGAGCAGACTTTATTTGCAGAGGTAAGAGCTACTTTGAAACTGTGGTTAATGAGAAACGGAAGCTGGCATGTACAATGGCAATAAATCCTTAATGCAATGGGCAGGTTCACAGAAGTGATACTATAAACAGCATGCAGGTAAGGAAAAAGACCTGTGATCCTCCCTCTCAGCCAGGCTGGTGTTATCCACAGCTTGCTCAAGTCTGGCTATTTCTCATGTCGCAAAGAGCCAGTAACAAGCATGAGGACTGCTTTGTAGGCTATCCCAGGTACCAAAAGCCACTCTTGTCTTATCTCCAGCTGGTGTAAATCCTCTAGACCCTTTGAAGTTAGTGCAATTATGAGACTTTACTGCATCTGAGAATAAAGCTCTCTGCTTCTGATGCTCTGGAGGTCACGCAAGTGAAGGGAATGGAGATAGCAGCAAAATTACGCCAGCTACCATTCCACGTATTTGGTGCTTGTTTTGGGCTTCTCTCCCAAGCATCCCTACAAGAATTAATAAAAATCACAAAAAACTGATACACTTTCATGAGTTCTACACATTACAGGTGGGTCTTCCATGACTACCCCTTAAATATCTTTTCTCAGAGGTGTGGTAGGATGGAATAAAATCCTCAGCAACTGAAGAACTGAGAATTTACCTTTAGCTTCTCTCCAGCATGGGGAAAAAAGTAAAAATATTACTTCAGTAAACGTGCAGTTTGTCATCGCTTGAGATAAAACTTGCTGGAATTAGCATAACACTGTCTCCGCCTAACACCTCAAGGTTGTATTGTACTTGTGTCAGGGACCATGTCTAACTCACAATTTCTTCCATGACCTTGTTATCTACTAAGATATGTTTCTATGTTAAAATTTAAGATAAAAATCGCATCCTCATGGTTCCTTTTTTTTTTTTTTTTTTTTCTCTATAGCACATGGCAGGTTAAAAGGGCTTAGCTGTGTTGATTAACTATCCAAATATTTAATCAATACGGCAATAGCTAGATGCATTCTGGCTGTGAAAGACCTTGGAGAAGTCCCACTTGCCTTATTCCCCACCCCCAAGTGGGACATCAATGAACTATTACATGGTCCTTGCATATCAATGCAGAGGGGCTTAGACAAATACAACACTAATGGATAATTGTGGGTCACCTTGTCAAAATATGTTAAATGTCCCTTAAGTATTTTTTTTTCCCCTGATTAAAAAAAAAAAATGACAGTAAACTGACCTTGTTCGTATCATACAGCCTTTCAGGAAGCAAATACTACTCATTCTGCAAGTCTCTCATTGATTCATGGGTCAAAAATCCATTCCAACTAAATTACGAAAGACACATCCTCGTGGATTTATACAACCCACGGTAACTGCCTGACAAAGTGTTAAACAATTGTACTCTTTAGCGTGGGCAGAACACTTTTGCTGACACTTGTTCAGAAAATACACGCAGGGGGCCCCCGAGTGATTCATAGGCAACGGCTGAGGATCCCCGGGTGCACTGGATGTTAATGCATGGCAAAGTCAGGGAAAGTTCATCCTGTGACCACGGTGCCTGGACTCGCTCCAAGAATATGCCATTTCCAGAGAGGGCATTAACTGCGAGAGGGCCGTTGTGGGATTTGGATTCCTGCCCCTGTATTTATCTACTCACAATGTCATTAACACCCACATTGATCCCATACTGCTGCTGGTGCCGGGGCCGTGGGCGGGATTGCTTGTTTGCTGGTGTCACAAATCACAAACCAGAGAAAATCGTTCTGATAAAGATAACAACTCTGCAGCTTTGCATTGTTATAAATGAACCAGAGGAACCCTCCATACCTGCTAGCAATGCGCTATAATAAAGCTATTATTTAGAAGCTTTACCTTTGCTTTGGATGGCAGAATTAGTACTAGGAAGACTGTAACATGATTTGCACTGGGAATGTCACAATGCATTTGTCATTATTTTTCTGGTCTTGGTATGCAGCCTAAGACAATGCTGTAGGTTAAACCAGCAACAAGGACAAAACATAATTAATTAGCTAAGTATTGTCTTCATCATGAGGCTTGTTTTGAAAGGGTAAGAGAACTACACAGAGTAGCACATTTGCCTTAAATTCTAGTGTACTACACAAAGGTTACTTGAATCTACAATACAGTGGCATTATCTGCACATGAAAATATAGCTACATAAATATAGAGGCAGAAATCTGTACATACACATAAATGTGAGTATATAAAATATACATGCGGCATACATATTTTTATATTTACACACAAGCACGGACACACTATTCACAAATAACCTACTATTGTGTAGTTTAATTACATCAAACATACCAAGAAATCTCACAAGACTTACTTGTTTTGTGGTTGCACCAGGCCAAGTTGGAGGATCTAAAATAATAATCAGAAAAATAGTCACTTCATCTGCTATAGCAACTTTCTGGTCTGGATTGGTGTGGCACACAGAAGAAAAAAGTAAAATGGCTTGAAGAGGACCACACAGCAGATCAGTAGCAGTGAAACAAAATCCCATTTAGCAATGTCCCTGTCTAATGTGTAGTGGTGCTTGTGAGTGGAAATGGGTGTTCCCCATCACTCTCCTGCATCAGCTTCAAAGACTGGGAAACACTTATCTATGAAAGCTTTATGAGTAATAATTAAAAAGTCAATTGAGGCTTCAAAGAACCTGAGCCACAGGTAATATTAGGCACTAAAAAGCCTAGCTATTCATGCATGGAACATTATCCCTTTAAAACCCTTTATTTGTAAGGAATGGAGAGAGATCAAGAGAAGATTGTTTACAGCCTTCATGAAAATTCTTAAAAGCACTTAAAATCCTGCCTCCATGCTAAATTTGTCCTCAGCTCCCCTTTACTGACAGGTCCTCAGAGCCAAGCACTGCTGCTTGCCACCAGCACTGTGGATTCTAGGCAGGAGGCAAGAGGAGGGGGAAGTACTCACTTTGAATGGATCTGAAGTACAGCAGTTCCAAACTCCCTAACTTTTAAGTGCCAAACAAAATATTTCTGCAACCAGTTCAGTTCCCCTTCCCCTCCAGTCTGATATTTTCCTACCTCTTTTAGTCTTCTTGAAATATTCTTGCTAGTCCAAAACGTAGTTTTGACCTGGATAGTGATTCCAGTTTATTTTTTCTAAATGAGTCTGCGTTTTGATGCGATTCTGTATTTTAGCCTTATTGGTGAGGCTTACTGCCTGTGAACAGTTCTAGCTGCTTAAAATAAAAACAAGGAGGTTTTTACACTGTATCTCAGAGCAGCGTTTCATCTCAAATTGCCAGCTACAAGCGCTGATCTCTCTGGAGTCTTCATGAGCTCAGCAAATGCATTTAGCTTCCTCTAAGGATCTGCCCATGGAACGATTTTAAGAGCTCAAGCCGTTCAAAGTGATCAGGCACTGAGTATGCTGAAGGTTTGTAAAGTACAAATAGGCTACTGACAGAAGACAAAAATCTGTAAACAGAAATGCAAAGAGGACAAGCTTTAATGTTGTCCTCTCAGTGATATCTAGAAGTTGCTTTTTTAAGTATACTGAAATCTACATTCGTCTTCTGCTTACATAAATGAAGTGTGCTTGACACTTTGAGGTTAAATGCTCTCTTGCAGATGAAATGGAGGAGTCTCCTGTGCTTTAGTTATCACAGGGTCTACACCAATGGTAGCAATGCTCACAGTGAGAGGTGCTCCTGTGTTGGAGACCAAGCTAAACAAAGTTTTGGAAAGAAGCCAGTTCATGGGTATTTGACCGGTGTAAACAAGAAAATAGGACTTGACTCACTTCTGCCTAGGTTGTGAGTCCTTCTGAGGAAAAGAAAAAGTCTTCTCCTTTCAATCATTGTGGTCACATTGAGTCTGTCAGCCAGTCATCTCACTATTTTGCAAGTGCCGTGCTTATTTTCCGTTCCCAGTTTTGCGGAGCTTGCTTTTGGACTTTCGTGCTGGTCCATTCTCTCCTGTCTGACACATGGTGGGAAAGTGTAAAATCCATCATTGATTTGTGAAATACTCATACAAAGCGGTTTTTGGGTTTTTTTGGCTTTTATTTGTTTCCCAGTGACCAAAGTCCCCCAGGGCATAGATCCTTATGAAAGTATCACACAAAGAGGCTCAAAAATACTGTTTAAAATATTGTGTGAACTGTAACCATATCCTCCATTGCACTGTTAGTCATAGGACTATTATACACAAAAAAATGTTTGTAATTGCTGCGAGGGAGATCTATTCACTTTTTTACTGAAAGAAGACAAGATGATTGTCTGTCTTACTCAATATGCATCAGTAAAGAAATGTGGCATCCTTTATGCCTTTACTGAATGCAAGAAAACCACATCAACTGAGTAGGCTTCAAATAAATGTCTTTGATGGGTTATTCACAAACGTTCAGGCCCTAGTTAGTCTCGTATTCCGGCTGTTTCTTGCCTATAGCAGTGAATGCACAGTTAGAAGGCTCACAAACAGTTTAAAGACATACTAACCTATTCATACACAGAAGGACATGAAAAAGCCCTTTTGTATTCTGGACAACTAGTTCCCCACCACTGAAAAAGGGCTTTGTTTGGTGTGTGACAAATGATAGACTCTGGATAACTGATTATGTGGAAGTTTTGCACCACTTAAGTAGACACAGTACTGGAAAAGCTGTGAAATTCGCTGTTCATTGTGTCGTACTTCGATAGACTCATGCTGTAAACATCCTGTGTGATCTCGACTGCAAGCCACCACTGCTCTGATGAGCAGAAGTTCCTGTCATTGGGTTCTGTCACTCTTAGAAGCTTTGAACAAGTCAGGGATTGCAAAGAGATCATGTGGTAAGATTTCACCTCTGGTCTTGAAGGTCTACACGGCAGTTGAATTGAATGAAATTGAATGTACAACTCATACAGGGATCACAAGCTGGGACACCATGCTATATTAAATATGCTGTCTTTCCACAAGCACCAGACTTCTGGTCTGAAAGAAATGATGTATAAAAATTTTGTAGGGTCACAGAAGCACATCATGCTTGTGCTCACCTTCCAATAGGGTTTTACTCAAAAAGGGGAAAAAATAGGTTATAGTGGATCAGGAAAACAATCTTTAGAAACTAAGGTATATCGACAGTTCTGAAGAATTTTATTCTGTGATCTGTTTGTCTGCTTCGGGAGCTTTCACTGTTCTATTGAACCTCCCATGGATTCTGATGTGATAAATAGTTGTGAACTTTTATCATCACACATTGCCCCCACCATAAGGGGAATGTTGATCATACTTGGCCTTGACTCTTCTTCAAAGGATGGTCTTCCTTGGCCTGACACAATTTTGCCTTCTGGCCATGAGCTGCCATTGCAGTGCCATGCCTGCTGCAATGAGCAGCTCTTTTCCCTGCTGATTTTCCTTTTGGTATTTCAGAAATAATATCCATGAGAACCAGCTTTTTATTCCAATGTTCACTCCTCCTTTATACAACTGTAACATAAATACATAGCAAATGTAGGAGTTCCTGTGAGATTTTCTTCACTGTTTCAAACTCCCCTGCTCTAAGGCTTGAATGCTATTCTCAAAGTGACTTTGGATGACCTTGTAGGTGTTGTATAGTCTGTTCAAACAATGTGATAAAAAATTATAACATCTTTGCATCATATATTACGGCTATTTTCCAGGCTTGATTAAGTCATGGTCGTAGCAGCTCCTTGAATTCTGATATTTTGGCACTTCTGCCTGGCTATTCCAGTACAAATCATGATGTTTCAATACAGAGAAAGATTAGAAAGAATACATGTACTTTTTTGAATCTCAAAAAAATTGTTTTGAATCTCAAAAAAATCCCTGCTGTAGCTTCTACTTTTTACTTTTACCATTGCATGTGAATTCTTAGGAACAAAATGTAGTAATTAAATGTAATTAAATTTAGCAACTCACATTGCATGGAATCAACAGATATCAACAGGTTATTTTGTGACAGGAAAATAGCTGGTATTACAGACAAGAAGTGATATAAATAGAAATACTCACAGATCTAAATTTTTTCCCCTCAGAATCAAAACAAATCAGTAATGGAGGACATGCATCAGCAGTGTTAGGGAGAAAAAGACAAATTATGGGAACTAATCATATCTCAAACGTACAGCATATGACTATTGAATCACAAACCGACCACAATAGATCTCAGAAGAATGTCACATATCACAGGAAAATAAATGTAACTTCTGCAGACAAAATGGATTAAGGACGGAGTATGCTTCACCAGAGACTTGGATGCCAAGCTCGCTTTAGCACTGGTTTTATAAGCATGTTGTACATGCTTTGCTCAACAGAATGAAAAGCAGCATTAGTAGAAGCAATGACAGCACTAAGCAAAAAAACATGTCAGGTGAGATACTTGTAAAAACAATGAGAGTCACAGCAATAGAGAGGTTTCAAAAAAGCTTAATGTTTCACAATTGTTGCCCCATAGGGTGTGTGATAACACTTATTTTCTATTCTAAAAATTATGATCACAAAAATACCACTAATTTTATTTAATGCGTGCTATTCACATGCATCAAGGAAGGCTCTTAATTTTTAAGCAGGAACTGAAAACACGTTTCTTTGGCAATGTCTTCAATTATTTATTGATTTAGGCACTTTGATAGTTTTGGTATTAATATTTTATCTATGATGTAATAATTGGCCCAAGCTATGCAAATCCTTATGAGTTACATTTTTGCTTCCGGTTCAGGCCAATGCCTGCCACACTCACCTGATATAACAACTAGCCAAGCAAACAGTTCCACATATTTTAAGGAAATTATTCTTGAGGTCTAGGCAGTAGGAATTGAGGTACTTAACTTTTTTTCCTCAGTCTTCACCTACAACTGCTCTCCTCACCCCTTCTAGGTCATGGGACAGCAAGATGGTGGCCGGGGGGTAGATCCCCTCCCACGATAGAGGGGGATCAGGTTGGCAAACGCCTGAGGAACCTGAACATATATAAGTCCATGGGACCTGATGAGGTGCATCCCAGAGTCCTGAGGGAATTGGCAGATGTGGTTGCCAGGCCATTCTCCATGATATTTGAAAAGCCATGGCAGTCAGAAGTCCCTGGTAGCAGGGACTGGAAGCAGGGTAATACTCTGCCCATTTTTAGAAAGGGTAGAAAAGACAAACTTGAGAACTACCGACCTGTCAGCCTCACTGCTGTGCCTGGGAAGATCATGGAACAGATCCTCCTAGAAGACATGCTAAAGCACATGGAGGACAGGGAGGTGATTCATGGCAGCCAGCATGGCTTCACCAGGGGCAAGTACTGTATGACCAACTTGGTGGCTTTCTGTGATGGGGTAACCACAGCAGCGGACACAGGTAAACTGGACTTCTGTAAAGTCTTTGACATGGTCGCTCACAACATCCTTCTCTCTAAATTGGAGAGATATGGATTTGATGGATGGGCAATAAGGTGGATGAGAAACTAGTTGGATGGTTTTATTCAAAGAGTAGTGGTCAATGGCTCAAAGTCCAGATGGAGATCCGTGATCAGTGGTGTCCCTCAGGGGTCTGTGCTGTGGGTGCTATGGGTGCTGTTCAATATCTTTATCAATGAGATCGACAGCGAGATTGAGTGCACCCTCAGCAAGTTTGTGGATGACATCAAGATGAGTGGTTTAGTTGCCACACCGGAAGGACAGGATGTCATCCAGAGGGACTTAGACAGACTGGAGAAGTGGGTCTCTGAGAATCTCATGAGGTTCAACAAGGTCAAGTATGAGGTCCTGCACCTGAGTTGGGGCAATCCCCATTTTCAGTACATGATGGAGGGTGATGTGATTGAGAGCTGCCCTGCAGAGAAGAACTTGGGGGTGCTGCTCGATGAGAAACTTGACATGAGCCATCAGCGTGCGCTCGCAGCCCAGAAGGCCAACCGTATCGTGGGCTGCATCAAAAGAAGCGTGGCCAGCAGGTCGAGGGAAGTGATTCTGCCCTTCTATTCCTCTTTAATGAGACCTCATCTGGAATACTGTGTCCTGTTCTGGAATCCTCAACGTAAGAAGGATATGGAGCTGTTGGAACGGGTCCAGAGGAAGGGTACAAAGACGATCAGGGGGCTGGAGTACCTTCCCTACGAGGGCAGGCTGAGAGACTTGGGCTTGTTCAGCCTGGGGAAGAGAAGGCTCAGAGGAGATCTTATAGCGACCTTCCAGTACCCGAAGGGGGCCTACAAGAAAGCTGGAGAGGGACTATTCATAAGGGCTTGTGGGGATAGGTCTGGGAGGAATGGGTGCAAACTGGAGAGGGGCAGATTTAGGCTAGACATTAGGAAGAATTTCTTCACTGTGAGAGTGGTGAGACACTGGCACAGGTTGCCCAGGGAGGTTGTGTCTTCCCCATCCCTGGAGGTGTTCAAGGCCAGGTTGGATGGGGCCTTGGGCAGCCTGATCTAGTGGGATGTCCCTGCCCGTAGCAGGAGGGGTGGAACTAGATGATCTTTAAGGTCTCTTCCAACCCTAACTATTCTATGATTCTATGGAACAGTTTGTAAATATCTCTACATTGAGAAAGTTCTCCAGCTGTGTGTTTGTGTGTGTGTTTAAATTTAATTTTCATTTCCATTTCTGTTTCCGTGTTCAAATGTAAAACAAGCATTTTGTTTGACAGAAAAGTTTTGTTTGTGTCCAGAGAAGCTGGTGAAGGTGCTGGAGAAGAAGTGTTGTAAGGAGTGGCTGGGGGAACTGTAGTTGTTCAGCCAAGAGAAGAGGAGGCTGAGGGGAGACCTTATCGCTGTGTACAACTGCGTGAAAGGACCTTGTAGAGAGGTTGGTGCTGGTCTCTGTCCTGGTGATAGATAATAGGATGAGTAGGAATGGACTCAATCTGCTACATTGGAGGTTCAGATTAGACATTAGGAAAGAAGTCTTCACTGAAAGGGTTCTCAGGCAGTGCAAATGCTGCCGAGGGAGGTGGTTTAGCCACCATCCCTGGAGGTATTTAAAAGATGGGAAGATGAAGTGCTTAGGGATATGATTTAGTAGTGGACAGGTACAGTTGGACTTAATGATCTCAAAGGTCTTTTCCAACCTAGGGATTCTATGATTAATGGGTTGTGACCCTTACTGCAAAATATCCCATTCATTAAACACTACACAAAGTGCTTATTTTATTTTAAAGCTTTTAAAATAAATAACAACTCTAATGCTAATGCTAATGCTAATACTAATACTTAATGCCAGTGCCCGTATGAGTACTAGTACTACAACTACTAATAATAGAAACAATAATAAACAAACAGCCCAAAAGGAATCAAGTCTTGATTTTCTGTGGCACAATCCCACAGCCCAATTGTATCTGATCACTATTTTCTGAGACACTGTTCTCAGCTGTGAGTGATAATGTCTGGTAACTCACTGAGGTGAAACATTGACTTATTCAGAAAAATAATTTGGGCCACTGCTGTAGAAAATGAGTGCTACATTCTTTACACAGAAAGAGAGCATGGGATATGATTTCCTTTATAAGGAATACTCTTCTGCAATTCATCAAATTTCTTTTCTCCTGTGTGTGCAAATGCTCTCTCCTTTGTTACATTATAAGAGGGTGCATAACTCCAAAAGAAATGGAGTTAGATGAAAAAGCGCCATTCCAAACTCTACTGATTAAAATAAATGTGCTCATAAAAGAGACAGGAGAGTAAATTACTGCATCCCCAGAACAGCAGTAACTTACACACCAACAAGTTATTTTCAAGTTTGCCAGAGGAAATAATCTGCTATCAACAAGGGGTAATTGCCTGAGCAAACTAGTCTTTACATCTCACACATGCTGTCACCTTGTGTAAGAAAGAAATATACCACATATCAATTCAGGAAGAAAAAAATTTGAAACATTCCTTTAAAGGCTGCTTCTCTCAGCCGTTTGAAAGAGAGAACATATACACCGCTTGGAACACGTCTAATCTCTGCTCTTTTCTTATCACTGAAGAGTATCTTAACACACCACAAAATTCATAACCCAAGCAGCCTCGGGCAATATTAGAAAGGATCCATTTTAGATTGGAACAGAAATTTTAATCTGAGATTTACCTGTGTCTGTCACAGGTGAAAGCAGGTTAGTGACAAACCCCTTCAGGAATAAATGAAGGAACTAGTAAGTAAAGGAGTAAAATTTTTCTGATTTTTATACCAATGTGAGCTGCTTGGAGAGCTAGGTGAATACTTATTCCAGTGAATATGCACAGGCATCCACTGCTTTTGTACTCCCATTGCACATGTATTCATTTGACTAAAATGCTCCTGACCCAGGGCTCACAGAAAAGGAATTTTCAGCACTTACATGGATGATTTTTTTGTTGAAGCAAGGTGCAAGATTTGCCTGTGCATAAGTATTTAAGGTGCACTTTGCCATGAAAAACAGACTGCAATGTGCATTATGCAAATATAAGTACAATGAGCAGAAAAAAAGAAATTGTTCATTCCTGAGACGATCTACCCTTTTTTTTAAGCCTTGTATTAAAAAGGCAGCAATTGCTAATGAAAAAAAACCCACAAATGCTGGCAATCACTTTATCAATATTCTGTGAAGTAACAGATGATCTAACCGCCATAAGCAAACAGGGTTTTTGTAAGAAGTAGAAAAGTATTGTCCATTTTTCCATTAGCATTGTTTTATCTTAAATCAATCTTGAATGATATTTATTTATATTATTAATGAGGAAAATGCATTATTCCTCACTCTTCCTTCTCAGCAGAGGAAACTATAATTGCCTCAGTTTCCTCCACTCTATCTGTTTGAATTTGTTTAATTAAATTAGCTCTCTTATGCTACCTGTAGCACTGTCAGTATGAGGCCCTGTAGCTAAAAATGAATAGGAACAGCATCCCCTCCCTCCCGGCTTGAGTAATCGTGATTAATGTTCTGGCATGATCATATTTTGGAACTTGGTAGGATTGCCTGATCAACAGAGTAAGCAATGCAATAATAGAGTCGGAACAAGAATTTTCCTAAACTAGAGATTATGGGGCATATGGGAGGATTTCTGTCTTCCATCCAACCCTTATGATGTTCTTCCAACAAGAAAAATGGAAAGGTCTTAAAAGATTTTTGGCAGCATTCTGGCAAAAGATATAACTACTGTCAAGCATAGTATGGAAGAAAAACTGTCTCAGTTGACAGAAACAATATGCTTCCATGTTTCTGTTGGTCATGTTTTTGTTTTCCATTGCTACTTTGAATTCCAAATTAATCACTGGGGTGATTAACAAAAAAGAAACCTCCCCTAACCACAGTGAAAGTCATAAGTGAGATCTGTCAGTGTAGTTGGCAATCAATTCTTTGGTCTCCCTGCCTGTCTGCCTGCACATATTGAATGATAGAATCATAGAATGGTTTTGGTTGGAAAAAACCTTTAAGATCATTGAGTACAACCATCGATCCAGCCTTGCTAAGTCTGTCAGCAGACCATGTCCCCAAGTATGACATCTTGTCATCTTGTAAACCCCTCCCTGGGCAGCCTCTTCCAGTGCTTGAAAATACTTTCAGTAAATAAATTCCTCCTAATATCCAACCTAAATCTCCCCTGGTGCATCTTGAGGCCATTATTGACCGTGATTGGCAAGGTCTGAAGTCTGGACTGAAGGCTGAAGAGCTTGTGCTGTAGTTCTAAAACATCAGTTTCAGCTGAGCAGGATCTGACGATGCAGTAATATTTCCTCCTTAACTATAAAGTAAAGAAAACCAACAGGATTTAAGTAAAGGCAAAACCAGCTCAAATCAGAGTACGTGGGCTGACATTTGCTCTCAAAAAATTGAACTCACTGTGCCTTCAGTGCCAATTCATGTGAATTTTGTGTATTTTATCAATGATAATTCCTAATCCAGGATATACAACACCTACAATGGTTTGCTGCATGCTAGGAAGAAATATATCACCAACACCTGTCCCTAGTACAGTAATAAAATATTACAGATTTCAGAGGTAAAAACATCACAATAAAATATGCTCTGTATGCAAATAATAAGACTACTTTTTGAATTGAAATAAAGATGGAAACTGTTCTCTGAAGTGGGAAACCAGAGGATTAAAATTGAATCATTGCTTCTATCCCTCAAATGAAAGAAAATAAAAGATTACAAATATCACTCAACTTTTATTAGTGCATGGCAGCCATCAGAATGGGACTATTCACCCTGGGAATGAAGCTGGTGATATTTCTTTGCAGTGAACAGTCTCATTTTGTTGTACAACAATATTGAGACCGAAACTAGAAGTCAGCTGCCAGGGCAGTCTTGGCTTAGTTTGAAGATAGAATTCAGACTGTATAGACTTCCTTGATGAAGAAAAATGGCAGCAGTGAGGTCTTCCTACCTCCTCTTGCCTTTGTTTACTTCATCCTTGACCATTAAATCTTGCTTCATGTTAGTTTTAGTCAATCACAACGCTTGCTTCCTAAGAATATTTTTCTATACTCAACTATAGACAATTAAGTAACACAAAAGACATATGGTATCATGACATCAGATTGTTCAAAAAGCAGTCTTATTCATTGCAGAAGGATGCATAAGTTACAGCTGCCACATCTAGCCGTAGCTCATGCTCAGAAACCTATGCCCAATCATGGATCAGTTTCCAGTCTTGTCAGCAGCTTTCAGAACATAAAGGGAGTTTTCCTAACTGAAGTGGGTGTTGGAAACACGCAGAAATGTGACAGCACAGACATATTCCCTGTGCCACATCCTTTGAGATGGAGAAAGACTTGCAAAAATTGAAGGGATACAACAAATTACAGTACTGTATACTTCAGGGAGTTTTTCCCACATTTGTTTACACTTTTCGTAATAGTTCTAGAAAAGTGCACAAGATGTACCTAAACAGTATTCTAACAATTACAGCTCCTTATGAAAGAGCTGGTATTTCAAAACATTGGAGTATGTGTTAGATATAACATGGAAGTTAGGATAGGAGCCCTTATAGCAAGTGAGGAAGCCAGAACAAGGGATACAGATCAACCCAAACAGATGCCAGTGGGATCCACAAAGGCTTTTGTGTTTGCTGCTTGTCTCCTAACTATGGCTCAAAATGTGACAGCATGTGTTTAAATATATATATATATATATATATATATATATATGTACACACACATATATATTTACTGGGACTCTATTGCAGAGTCAGTCTTTCCTCTTCATTCACTGTTGAATCTCCCAACTCAGGCTCTCAGCTTTTTCTCTTCTGAATTACAATACTCTGTGCTCTACTTGCATCTTCATTGAGCTTAAGTCATCAATAAAGTGGAGCGCTGAGAACAGCAGCTCAGGAGGTGCTCTTGGGGGTGGGGTCTAGGCTGGCATAGCATATATGTGAAGAAGCATGTATTTGGATTAGTGTGAGCTGAGATGAGTAGAAGATATTTTACTCCTCTTCCTTCTCGTAGGGCACCTGCAATGGAAACCTCTCTTCCTCAGTCTTCTCTGCTTACAAGGCTTGGGTGGCTAGCAGCCTTCCAATACTTTTAAGTAGGGAGTCTACAGGAAAGCTAGGGAGGGGCTCTTTGTCAGGGAGGGCAGGGATAGGACAAGGGGTAACAGTTTGAAGCTGAGAGAGCAGAGATTGAAAGGAGATCTTAGGAAGAAATATTTTCCTGCGAGAGTGGTGAGACCCTGGCACAGGTTGCCCAGAGAAGTTGTGGCTGCCCCATCTGTGGAGGTGTTCAAGGCCAGGTTGGATGGGGCTTTGAGCAATTAGATCCAGTGGGAGGTGCCCCTGCCCATGGCAGGGGTTGGAACTGGATGATCTTTAAGGTCCCTTCCAGCCCAAACCATTCTATGATTCTATGATTTGTTTTGTTCATTCTCTACTTACTTGTGCCAAGACCTGCTGCTGTGTTGGCATTCTCATGCTGCTCCATAAAGGAAATAAAATGGCACAATTACGTGACTCTGTAGTTCTGCCCCACTCATCTTTAATCAGTAGGAAAGCAGAAAACATGACACAAAAGATAAATGAGGATGGTGCTTGATGACGTCAGTTAATCAGTTAGCTATTTCTGAGTACTGACTGACTTGCCACTAAATTGCAGGCTGAAAACTCCTCTCACATAGACACACACCCATCTGACTGATGTACTCTGGCTGCTGAATACTGTAGCATTTGAAAGCAGTTGAGCACTATATACCTAATTTAACAATTTCAGTCTTTGTCAAGATTTTACTTAAAAAATTACAGGAAACATCATGAAGCTACTCAAGAGAGATTGAAGTAAACATCTGGTTATAATTCTGAAAATGTGCTCCAAAGGAGCATTTTAAAATATGAGGCCAGTGCATAATACTCCAATTTTGCATCTGTTTTAAACAAAATTAAACAGATGCAATTTTAAAATATACATAGCTGTACAACTGTTCCAGTTATTTATATAGGTTCTAACACACCTGAATATATTTTATCCCTAAGCTTGTCTTTGGTCAAAACAATGTAAAGTGTGCTGAGATAACTGTAAACCTACAACCCCTACAAGTCCCTATTTGTAAACGATATATCATAAATATCTATTACAAACATATTACCAGTGGGAGGGGAAAAATCAATAAAAAATAAAAAAGAAAAGTGTGCATTGTAAAAAAGACTGTCATGAGTTGAAATATCTTCTGTTAAATGTATGTATAACATACATCACATATAAAAGCTATTAATCTAATTTAACAACATCGAATGCATTTATGCTAAGAAACTGCTCAAAACCACTAAATGGAATTTACTGAGATGAATAAAAAGCACAATTACCAACTAGACTTGGGAGATTCCAGTTAGTAAATGAGGCTGCAAAATTGCTTTGTGTTAAAAGAGTATTAATGGCTATGCTAGCACTTGACTAATATTTTATGGTGCAGGCTGTTAATAAATTAGACCCTTTGCATGTCTTCCTGTAAAGTCTTTTAGTAATACTTGGAATACTTTTCTTCTTCACAACATTTTTTAGAGTTTTCTGAGTTTTGGAAGTTCATAATCCTGAAGACTTTTCTCTAACTGAAGCTATCCATGTTACCTGTTCCTTGCAGAGAAGTTGGTGGTAAATCAGTACTAAGTGTGCAGTGTTCTCTTGCAGGTCCTGACAAATGCTCTCTTTTGGCAAGTGGTGCAGTCATCATCTAACTCAGAGAACATCATACCAAAGTAGAGCACGTTCGGTACCAGAGTCGTGTATTTTGCTGTGTCAGTGATGAGAACAAATGTGAATCATGCCCTAGCCTGAGGAGTGATGAAGTATAATAATTACACTCTAGTTCTGTCCCTACTCCAAGCCTGAGACTGTGAACAGGTCAGGTTTTCTGTGGCTAGCTCAATGAAGGCAAGGGACTGGTTCCCAGCTCCTTGCTAGAGGACCCAGTCTGAATAGCACTACTTCTTGCTTCAAATTTGCAAGTAATTCATTTGGTCTCTTGCAAATTTCAACTTTTGTTGGAAAAACTTTATGGAAGTAGCTTTTATTAGTTGTCTATAATCCTACATAAGTGAAAATGGGCTGGCACTGTTATTTTGAAAATATTTAAAAAAATTATGTACCTAGGAGCTGAAGCAAGAAAAAATTTTTTTTTTTTTTTCATAATGGAGGAATGCAGTAGGCCTTTTCCTTATATTTATTGCAATCTTATAAAACACTGGATCACTTGGGAAAATAAATAATAATTAAATAATGGAGCAACTCACTTGGGAAAATAAATAAAAAATTAAAGCACCCAAAATTCCTACTGTGCTCAAAACTGCTTGAGTATCTAAGTAAGTCAATGTTAAATTGTATGCAGGCAAGTGTGATTTTAAATAATACATAAATTTCATACAGCAGAGAATTGCAATAATAAACATTGTTACCTTAATAACAATGACAAATAAGCAAAACCAAATATCTACTGAATGAGGATTTTAAAGTTCTATGAATTTGTGCCATATTTAGTGATATCTGAAGGCTGTATCACCTTAGCTGTTGCCACCATGCTGCTCAGGTAAACCCACTATTGTGCACTGGAAATTGCTCTGGATTCAGCAGACCCAACACGTAAAAGAGTAAAGTCCCAATCCAACTCTAATACACCTACACGCAGTGAAGGTTAAAAAAATGATTAAAAACTGATTAAGATACAAATTCTGTTTGCAATTAACCCTGACCTGGAGTAATAAAACTTGGCATAACATTCCCCAAGAATGTACAAACCATGGTGAGGAGAGTGGCAAAGTGGGCAGAAAACCTGACTGAAGGTACTATTGACTGCACAACAATCTCTGAACTTGAAGGAAAAACAAAATCCACCATAATGTACTGAGTCGTTATTGCTAACAGAAGCATAGCTCTTCTGTAACAGCAGTAACATCGGTCTCAACTGGGGAAACACAGCGGGAGGTTCACGGAGTGCTCTTCCAGCATGCTGGGGAAATGATCCCTGGTAAACGCCCAAATGCAGCTTGAAACATCAAAAGTGCTGGTACTCAGATCATCTGAAGCACCAGTTACAAATATATTACAAGGATGTATACGCTCAAAGCTGCTGTTATATGAAGCATGTCATCTGTATAGCCCAGAGGAGAAGAATTAAATTGTGCAATCCTAGTTAGAAGCTGAATGGATGCACTAATACACGGAGCTGAAAGGGCTAAAATGAAACTGCAAGCAGTCAGAAAGAAAACAAGCTTTGGCCTTTACAGGGCTGTTCCTACACCCTAGAATAAATCTGGCTTGCCACCAAGGGCTAAGTTAGCTTTGGCGTGGGAACACTGATGCCCAAAATTAGAAGGTGCCTAGATCAATTGATTGAATTTAATATTATGAACGACGATCAATAAACTCAGTGCTACAGGGGAAGCTGTAGCTCCAGTTTTCCACTACGAAAGATTCTTGTAGCTTGAAAACATCCACGGCTTGAGCTGTCCGAGTCTCCTGGGTGGGAGAAGTGCTCTATTATTTGTCCCATGAAATCCCATTCAGGTTCTGCTGCCATATGAATAGCTGATAATTGCTATTTCCTTTCACTCACTCATGTTCCCCAGGAAATCACAGCTGGCTGCCAACCCTGCCGAAGGCTAGCAGGATGGAAAGTGGTGTGGCGGCAGCTGCAGGCAGCACAGCTGCCCCAGCAAGGTCTGGGAGCTGCCAGGTCACCTGTACGGGATGTGAAAGCTCACAGGGACTAGGCGGTGGAAGACCAGGGTGAGTAACTTCAATACCATTGACCAGCTCAGTGGCTAGTCCCATTTTCCCTCCTTTTTCTTGCAACTGCAGCATTCATCAGCTGCCAACCAAAGTAAAACTTCAGGGGTAACAAAGCTCAAGGGCACCTGTTTGATGTATAAACAAAGGAATTTTTTTACTGTTGTGCAAAGATTCTGGGACTGGGCGAAGGGATATGGTTTTTTTTTTGTTTTTTTTTTTGTTTTTTAAAGCTGTAATAATGTAATTTTTCTTTATTTCTGTTGAAGAGGATACTTACATGGCAATGCAATTTTGAAAAAAGTTAGCAGCAATGCTTGGGTGAAAGTGAAGCACTTGAGAAGTTAGGAAACTTGTTGCTTTCCACCGTCCAAAAAACTTCGTAATTCATTGTATCTATCAGCTGATTAAAAAATTGAATTATTTGAGCACACTTTTCAAGAAGTTCCCTCTTCATCACTAAGTAGATACAGTGGACACCCTGGGAGTCCAAATTAAGTTACACTGGCAGCAAGATGTCTGGCATTTCATGCATCACAGCTTTCACGCGCTTAACTGAACATGGTGTCATTTGCAAGGCTAACATACGGGGATTTGTAATTAATGTGTGTATTTCCACACACGCACATTCAGACACATATAGATGTAAATGTTTGGGTGAACTTTGACTATAAGTGATGTCTGCCATGCAAAGGAAACTTCACTAGGGCAGCATGTAAGGTAGCTTAACACAGATGAACAACAATGGTGTAACATTATTATTACAGCGTGTGCATTGCATGATAGGAACACTGTATAGAAAGCATCTGACACAAAGGTCTAATGGCACAGTTTCTGCTCAGGCAAAATTTCCACTAATGCTTTCAAAACCAGAGGGAGGCATTGACCTGTTACTACTTACCACTAGCAGAGCTTCAAGGAACAATTGCAGGACTGGGCCATTATGCAGTACTCTCCATCCCACAAAATCCCCTGCTGCTTTCCAAATTATACCTATTTACAGGTAGATAGACAATAATTTATCCATGACAAACCTAGTGACCTACAGGGTAAAACACAGCAGAAACCCTGCACACCAATTCTGAAGGGCAGAAGTGATCCTGGATCAGTGTGTGTTCATGTCCATGGACTTTAGTGACTCATTCCTACAACAAAAAAAAAAAAAATCAAGCAGAACTTTAAGGAACATAAACATTGCCTGCTTTTATCCTAGCACAGACTTGGCATCACCATGCAGGAACATTCATCTGCCTCTGTTCAGGAGCAGCAATGGGAGCCCAGTTTCCCCCCAGGTTGTGTCACCCAGCTGCTGGGTACGACGGACGCAGTGTTTATGAGATCTGACAAGAGATCAAACCAAGGTGACTCTGCAGTGAAAACACTTGTGAACCGGAGCTCCTACACGGGCAGCCTGCATGCACTCAGGGCAAGACCATGAAATACTTCTTGCAATTAACATTTTAAGAAGCAAATAGTCTCAATGAAATCAACAAGATGACCCATGGCATTAAAAAACCCTTTATGGGGTTTTTTACGGGCAGGAATATCACCACTGGGCTTTGGCATATTTTTTTTTTGATACAGTGAATCCCACAAATTACAAACAACAAACAAATCCAGGGATCATATTCACCTAGAGCTGAAAATGTGAAACGAAATCCTGATGAGCAACAGTTTTTTTCCTGTTTGAGCGTGCTGCTGGTACAAGTCTGATGCATTCTTATGGATAGAAGTCTATTTCAGAGCTGAAGCCATGTATCCTTCTGGGTTACTGAAAAACCTCAGACCTAGGTCCGTTATAAAAATGCTGAGAGGCACTTCACCATGGCAGCCTTAGCTGTTCAAACTGGGATGCAAGAAATCACTAAGCATTATGTGGTAATGCTGTCAGTGACAGAGAGCAGTCTACAGCCTTTAGATTTAGAAATGAATCATTTGAATTTTGTCATTATCTCTGGAAAGGTTTCCAGCATGACAGTGGTGATTATAGAAGGAAGAAAAAACAAATAGCATTCAAAACTATGAAAAGTAAGACTTGATGGCCATTAACTACTAACGGAAAAAGTTCAGCAGGGTCGTGATGTAACCAGCAATTTGTATTTTAACATATTGGTAATGAATCCCAGCATAACCATTCAAACCAAAGTCAGTATGTTTTCTTTTATCCTTATAATAATTTGAGTCAATAATGTTTGCATTATCCATATATACCTATATGTGTAACTATGCATATATATCTCTGAATTATAAAATGCTATTGCATAATTTCACTCTTGTTTCCAATTTTTAACACAGTGATGCGCATCTCCATTCTTCCAATCAATTTATTCTGTTAGTGTTTTTCAGCATTTTAAATCCCTAAGCTAAGTCAATAATCTTGATTACTTACCATAAGCACTGTACATGCCATTCTAATACAGGTTATTTGCAATTTGACATTCTCATCTATATGCATTATTCAACTCGGAAAATTAAATTAAATCCTTGATTCAGAATCTGAAACACTTAGAAGTAATGATCCTGTTTACGGATTGACTGAAGTTGTGATTTTTAAGCACTATTTAGTAGAGGAAGCAAAAAACACTATGAGGTAAAAAGGGAGCATCTAAGTTACTTTAGGAAGCTTTCCTACTGTATGAATAATAGACAGTGTGTTTTTCTTTGTTCTGTACCTCCAAGACACTTATCTAACACTAGTAGCTTAATACTGTTTCAGATTTCTTACAATTCAGAACCTGAACCTAATAGACTCAATGTATAAGAAAATCTAGAACTCAAAAATGTTATTCTGTCAGAATCCCTCTACAGTATTGTTTGCTTAATACTATGTAGCTGGTAATAGCTGTATTTTAGTAATAACAATTAAAATAAATTGAAAGTGGAGCTAGAGGTTCTTAGGTCCATTGTGAATCACAAACCCAAGCAAATGCAAAAAGTTGTTTCTAGACTATTACTATATACCTCTCAATGACAGCAGTAATGCACTAATGGGCAAAGCTTCAGAGTACGGTGAGTGTAAGAATGATATTATACAGCACTGAAGAGAAGAACTTGGAGATGCTGGTGGTTAAGAATCTCAGCATGAGCCAGAAATTTGTACTTAGGGCCCAGAAAGCCAACCATTCTTTGACCTGCACCCAAAGAAGTGGGACCAACAGCGCAAGACAGGAGGATTCTGTCCCTCTGCTCTTCGCTGGTGAGACCTTACCTGGAGCCCTGTAGTCATTTTTGGAGTCCTCAGCACAGGAAGGACATATATCTATTGGAGTGAGTCCAGAGGAGGCCATGGAGATGATCCAATCGCTGAGGCACCTCCCATATAAGGACAGGCTGAGGCGGTTGGCATTGTTCAGCCTTGAGAAGAGAAGGCTCTGGGGATATCTCACAGCAGGCTTTCACTACTGAAAGAGGACTACAGGAAAGCTGTGGAGGGCCTGTTTATGAGGGAGTGTAGGGATGAGGTGAGGGAAAATGGTTTTAGGATAAAAGAGAGGAGATTGAGATGAGATCTTAGGAAGAAATGCTTTCCTGTGAGGGTGGTGAGGCTCTGGCACAGGTTGCCCAGGGCAGTGGTGGCTGCCCCATCCCTGGAGGTGTTCAAGGCCAGGTTGGATGGGGCTTGGAGGAACATGATGCAGTGGAAGGTGTTCCTGCCCATGGCAGGGGTTGGAACTAAATGGGCTTTGAGGTCCCTTCCAACCCAAACCATTCTACAATTCTGTGTTCTGCCTGTGTGCCCAGGTAAGGCTCTGCTAAGAACCACTTTAAAGAGAGTGACCATCTTGCAGTGACCATGCAGGTACAATGAGGGGACCACTGGGAGGCACAAAGTCTGGCCTGTGAATCACAGGTGTAGTTCTAATATCAGGTGTGAAACAAATAACGAATTATGTTGTGCTTTGGGTGGCATCATGAACAGAAGACAAGCTGTAGACAACATCAAGGATATTTTGTTGATACTTAGTAAATGGTAGTGAATAACACTGAAATGAGAGAAAAATGGATTTTTGAGGGCAGATGATTTGCTTTTTATTGTTTCCTCCTTCTACTAGAATCCAATTTGAAGTCTTGGTGAATGTGTTGCTTTTAAGAGGTTCATAATATCGTTCAGATGATATTATTTCAAATGCAAGTTTATAAGCATAGATTTGGGAAAATTCATTCTTGCATATCCACTACCTTTCAGAGATTTTCTCAGCCATTACTAAATTGCAGAGAGTCAGTTTACTTCCTGATCTAAACCTTTTACTTGAGATTCTAAATGTATTATTTACCATAGAAGCATCAGGAATTTAGTGTTCATGCTTATTAGCATAAAGTTAGAATAAATCTGAGGAAAACAATTGAGCGAATTAGAAATACATTGCATACTAACTTTAGACAGTATAATGAGGAGATGCCGAAAGCTTGTTTGATGGCATATTTTTATTCAGAATTATTTTAGGGATTATCTAAGAGCTGTGCTGTGGATTAAAAAGAAAGAGTAATTTCAGTTTAATTTAGTCCTATGAACATGTGAAAGTGTTTCAGACAGGTGAAGTATACTGAGGAATGTCATAAGCTACTACTCCAGGGACTATGAATAAAAAAAGTCAGTTGCCAAGTGGAGTTGGCATTTTACTAAATCTGGATATAATTGTACTAGAAATCTCGAGGATACTTTGAAGCAGTCTTAAGAGGGAATATTGCCTACTGGAATTCCTCCTTCGTTCAAGTTTCACTGCAATTCATTTTAGATCAAACATACTCGTGACATAAGATTATACTCTTGCTCTGGATATGTATATTCATTTCATCAACTGAAACTGTTGGGAGCTACATGCACTCGCTTCTATGCCAGCTGACCTACTTTATGGTTTCATCTTTTGCTACTGGAAAAGAGTTGTGAAAGCCAAACCAAGCTTTTTACGGTGGACGTGCACTGAGCTGCTGGTCCATTTGAATTGAGTGCCTACCAGCTCATGTGTTTTCACTAGTTCTGTTAGACTTCAGTACTGCCTTTCTTTGGTTTCTCTGTCTCAGTTTCTGCACCCAGATCCTAATTCATGCAAAGCAGAAGTCAATCCCAACACCAGCATTAATCCTTCATAATACCCCAGCAGCACATTTGTGGGCACTGGGACTTATAACAAAGTGCAGCCAGAGCACGTAGATATTCTCCTCTGGCTCAGTTCCCTTCCATAAACTAGTAATAAAAACTCTGTAACCTTCATTTTTTTTTCAGAAAAACTCCTATGTCTGTTACCACCCTCCTCTTCCCCCCTCTCCCCGTACCCCAGGCTTTCTGTTTCTGACCTCTTTCTTTTGTTTAGTTGTCAATGGGACAGCCCCCTTTCTACGAAGCTGCAGTCCCCTTTGTCAGATATCCCTTACTAATCAGCCTGTTGAAAGCTCTGTCAGTTAGCTATCAGCCTACTTGAGCAGACTGATTCTCCTGCTCTGACCAACTATTTTATCCCAAGAGACCCTATCTGAATCAGTTCTAATGATCCTCTCTTATTGACTGTTGATCTTCCACGACTGATTCTCTGACAAGTGCAATAATTTCTCCTGATGCCTCTTAAGCTTATACCACACAGCATAATCAAGTTGACTTGGAAAACAGGAGCTGAAATCTGAGAAAGAACATATGCAAACATACATCTGGAAGAAACTGATCCTGCTGTTTAATCATTCTGTGATCTGAGTCAGAAGTAGCCCTATATGACTGGAGAGCACCAAACATGAGAAAAAAGTGACCAGATAAGAGATTTGTCAGATCTTAATGGTGTGAAAACGTGCAGAGAAAAATCACACTGTTGAGGTGCAGGAAAACCCATGACAGAATACCACTATGATTTACAGGTAGTTATTTCTAAATTACAGCCATGGGCTGGAGGGGAGGTGGAGTTCTACAAAAAAACCCCTGTCTTACTTAATATTTCACTAACATATTTACTACATTGAGAAGGATGTAAATCAGTGTATTGTGAAGTTTTTGGATCATGCTCATAAAGGATGCTGAAAAGAGACCCTGCAAGATGGGCAAGTTAACACAAAGTTTACTGAAGGAATATGCAAGAGGTTTAAGTAATAACAGACTGGCTTTTCTTTTTCCTTTGTTGTTGTTGCTGTTTGTTGTTGTTTTTTAATATGACAGAATAAAAAACATTCAAATGGGTGTGACAGTATTTCTAAACCTCTCCATCTTCCTACTTCTCTCAAGAAGAGTAAGATCTCCTAACTCACAAATGATTTCTCTGGCCGCTAGGTTAGAAAACTTAAGGAGATTCTCAAGGTATTCTACTTTCATAAAAAATATTTTAAACAGCATGAGCTGCTTCCAACCTAAGCTGGAGCAGATGCCAGAATTTGTGTCTTCTACATGAGTATCCCATCCACAAACCTGAAGAGTCATACTTCTTCCCCTATGCACTGACAGTTTTGAATTTTGGTGCAACTTGCAATTACAAGAGGTGGTGCAGTATTAATGTAAAAGACTCAGCATCATCATTAAAATAGAAATTCTCAAGTACCAAATTTTCCATTCTGAATACTTAAGAAAAAATCCAGATAAGGTTTTAAGACCTTATCATCATAAGTGTGAGCATCTTTGTGTTATGAAAATGTGTTTGCAGCTAAGCAGTCTCCAGCTAAAAATAATATTGAGAAGCATCTCATGAAACCTTTCAGAGTGATTACATCTGCAGAGGTTCCTCCTCCTGTTAAATACTTGCAGCTATCGACACCCTAGAATGAGATAAAGAGCTGATTAAATTCTGACTCAAGCTCTTGCCTTGCCAGGACAGCAACACAGACAAGTGCTTTCTTAGGCTTATTCCTGCCTGCCTATCAATGGCATAAAGCCACATGCCATCAGTGGCACTGTTTTGTCAGATACTTTACAGACACTCTCTAGGATTTACTGTTTATAAATTAAGTATTTGTTAAAGTACAGTATGTAACTATGCACTTCACTTATCTTTGCTTTAGAGAGATTGACACAGTGAATTATGAAGTCAAACCCTAGGCTGGAAGATGCCTATAAAGATTAAGTCATTTCATTCTTTTCCAAACAATTAGCAGCACTAGACTGCTAAGCGGAGATCAATCGTAATTGGGGAACTGAGAGAGGGCAATAAACAAATTACTAGTGTTTTCTCTGAAGCTTGTTGGTTTACAGACTCACTGTTATTTAATCCAGAAGCTCAGTAGATTGTAAATTATCCATTAGAATTGTCATTGGTCTCTTGAAAAGTATTTACTTTATGATAAATGTACAAGAAAGGAAATCTGCCTGGTAGTTTCAGGTGAAATAGGATAATGGCAGCTGATTCATCAACATCATTGCATTTGTACTTCTAGATAACAATCAAGAGCTTTAAAGGTTTTACCAGACAAACACTTGGACTTTGCCGGTTTAGCTGGGAGGCACCTAATGCCCTCTCCGTCTTTCATTACTCATTGTGTTGTTCATTGCAAACAAGAATGAAAAACAATCGGTGGACTTACTCACCAGAAAAGTGAGATAAAAAGCTAACTGCAGTGCTAGAAAAATAATTTCTTTTCCACAACCATACTTGAAGCTTTAAGGGTCTCATTTCTGGAGATTATGCTACATGTTGGAAGCAGTCAAAGCTACTTTACTGTATGGTCACAGCTCATGCACAGAGCACATTGGATGATACTAACAGAGTTGGAAACACCTAGAATCCATCTGCAGAGTTTGCTGCAGCCTCTGGAAAGATTTACAAGTATGTTTTGTTCTGTAGGGTTTTTTTTCCCACTTAGCTTGGGTAGCAAGGAGCAGGAGTGCTGTTTTCGCAGCAGGACAACTGTTCATGTGCTGGTATATTAGGATATCTGCATACTGCAATGAAGTCTGAAGTATAGACATGCACAAAGATAGTTATTTAAATGACAGAGATCTTGTTCTTTGCCTATCCACTATCCCAGTGCAATAGCTACAAAGCAGAGGAATTAATGTTTTTCTTCTCTTCTAAATCCCCTCACTCAAAGGATGAAAGATGTTAAAGAGACTCTTTGTTTTGTTTTCAGCTCTTTTTATTTCACTTGTATATGTTGGCAGCTGATAGAGCCCCAAATCTTGTCAATCCCAGTGTGCTAGGCACAGAAGTGTAAAGAACATTACAATTCCTTCTCAGAAGAGCTTAAGGACAAAAATCTAAAGGACAAGACATGGACAAGACAACAATATCTATAGCCACAAAGCTTTTGCTGTCAGTCCCAAAAAATAATGAGAAATAGTATAAACCCCATGATATTTAAGATATTGTATGTATATTATGATTTTTGAGTTCAAGTTTCCAGAACTTTTTCCTGCAATCACAATGACACAAATACCCACCAAACCTCAACTTTCTTTTAATTAAGAGTAGAAATCTTATGTTGATTTTGGGATTTGTCCATATATTTAACCTTAAATAAAGCACTAAATACAAAACACAATTTAAATTATATGTAAAAAAACCCCAAACTAAGAGAAAGTTAAAAATATTTAGTCACCACACAGCAACTCATCTACTTCTACTGCCACAGTGCCTAGAAAGGATTAAAATATGAGGGAAAAGAAATGTGATACATCAGGAAGGAAGAAATCACTAATGCATTTACATCACTGGTTTCTTCCTGGAAGCTGCCAAAATTTCCTCATTGTCAGAATTTGTAGTGATCCTAAATGACATAGCTACAAAGAAAAAGGCATATATTTTAGACAACTAGTATTTGTAAACAGTATTTACTTTTCTGGTTTGTCTAAAATGCATATAACTTGTCTTGTCCTCAGAAGTCATAAGACCATCATTTACTAACCCTGAAAATTCTATTTTTCATGAACCATTAAAGAGCGCAGCCTATAAAAACCCAAAAGTCAATGATGGCAAGAGATCATGCACCACTGCAACCAAGACTGCAAAAAATAATCTATCTGCAGAATTAAAAATAGGTGTTTTGTGGATTTGAATTGTACCTGTCTCCTTTAGCTTCTACTTCTTGGCTGGCAGACCAGGCATGGTAAAAAAGAAGCAACGGTAAGAACAAAAAATGCATTCCTAAGTGCTGGTTTTGTCCAGTTTGCCCACTCTGTGCTTAGTGACAGCTATAGAGTCACTAAATTAAGTAGCCAGACTACCAAAATTTAGGGATTATGAACAAGTTAATGCTGCCTCTACCCTGATATCTCCACCCCTCCACCCCAATATATGATATCTGCCTACTAAATCTGACTTTAAAATAATGGCAGTGAAATCTTTGTTCAGTATAATATGAGAAGCTTGTACAGAATGGAGAAAGTCCCAAGGCAATTTTTTTCACATACATTAAAAAAATGTATGTGGGGTGTGATATCCCATTAACAGACATCCTATGCCTCCTCTGGAGATGTTAATTCCTAATCTCATCAGGGTAATGCATGTGCGTGTTTGCCATGTGTACGCTCATTTTAATGTTTCATAAATTGTCTCTCTCTAGATGAAAGTTTACATGCATCCAAAGACTTACATTGCTCTTGGTATTAGGCTCGGTTAAAAAATCAGCTGTGGTTGTTCCCATATTTAGCATATTTGCCATAACACAATGTATCAACAATTGATGAAGAATGAGAAGGAACATTACTTTTAATGAAAATAAGGAAATGCTAGGCTTAATCGTGACCTCTATTCCAATGAATCTCGAACTGAAAATAACGAAAGGAGATTCTTCCTGGTAATGAATCTAGGTCTGAGTCTGTTTATGGTCTTGGAGTGTGTCTTCTGATTGTAAAAAGATAGCATTTGAACATAATTTTTTTAATCATGAGTGACATATTTTCACTACTATTTTCACAGTCAAACCCTCTTAAAATTAATGCAAATTAGAAAGCACACTTTTACATTCACAAGCTGATTATTGCAGAATTTTCCCTCAATGAACATTTTAATAGGATTTTACCATGAGGTTTACCTTTATATATTTCTAAATTATGCAGATGTATATGCAATTTCTCATAAGGTCTGTATATTTAAACTAACGGAAATTTAAAATTAATCCGATGATGTTCAAATCAAAAATCTTTTACCTTATAGAGGAATTATAATCCATTTATGTGAATGTCTTGCAATGAAATGACTGATATTGTTTTCTTTACAGGTTTGTTTTAACCTTTGTCCATGAAAACCAGCATTCTGGCTTGAGTCAGAATTTTGTAGTGAACCGTTATAGTTGTTGTCATTAAACTTTCCACTTCACGCACTTCTATCACCCTGCACTCTTGTTTTACTGGAATATGAATTGCCCAAAAAGCATGAAAATATTGGGGATTTAGGATCTTTCGTAGCAGAACTGGCTAAGTGAAGATATTTAGCAACTGTGTTATGAAAAAGGGCTCTGTACCTCTGTAAAGCCTTTTATAGTGATCTCACAGAATGTTAAGTGTCAGGTAAAGATTGTTTGTTTCGTACATTCAGGCTGTGAATCCTGGGGTGAGGGTATATACTTGACAAAAAATAAAAGCTCCTGATGATGTTATAAAATCTCGATGGACTACTGAATACATTTATATACCCACACAATTTCTCCTGTAAGGTTTATAAAATGGCAGGAGCTCCTGTTGGAGGCTGTAAAACCTCCTGGCTCCCGAGGGTTTGTCAACGTCACGTGAGATCTTGTAGAACTTGTAAACTGTCAGTGAAGTCCTGTGGTGTTTATTAACTCTGTCTGGACTTCAAACAAAGTCTGAGGTTCCTGCAGCAGTTACAAAACCCAGCAAGACTTTTGAATTGTTCGTGGTATTAATACTTCATTGAGAGAAAAAGTCTAACCTTTCCAAAACCATAACGTTCTCTCTCATATCAAACAGAAATTTCTCAGAGCAATTTAGGACATGAAGAATCCCCACCCAGATCACAGAATTGCCATTTATGTTTCAGCTTGATGAAGATGAAAAATAAGTCTTAGGAGATTAATCATGTTATTCTCTTTATTACAATACTCCAGACAAACTTAACTCTACCCATTTGGCAATCAAACTCTGTAAAATTTTAAATCAATGGGTCTACTAGAAAGGAAACATTTTCCTCTCAAGAAGTAGAAATGAAGACAATATGTACTGAGGAGTGACTTGGCTGAAAAATTAATCCAGCCATGGTTGGCTGGTGATGTAAACGACCTGAAAAAAGCAGTGTTTTGCATCCGCTGCAGTTGTTAAAGAGGTTTTGCAGCTTTTGTGACATTCTATACTTTAGAAATGGCTTTAAAAAGTTTTTGTAACTTCAACTGTATGAAGACTTTCAAAAACCTCTCAGATTTAGCTTGTTTCTCCAAACCCAAAACAATTCAAGTATTTAATGTCCTCAATTGAGGTTATAAGCATGTCATAAATAGAAACTTACATTTGTATTAGAATCATAGAATCATAGAATAGTTGGGGTTGGAAAGGACCTTAAAGATCATCCAGTTCCAACTCCCCCTGCCATGGGCAGGGACATCTCACTAGATCAAGCCGCCCAAGGTCCCATCCAACCTGGCCCTGAACATCTCCAGGGATGGGGAAGCCACAGCCTCCCTGGGCAACCTGTTGTAGTGTCTCACCGCGCTCATGGTGAAGAAATTTTTCCTAATGTCTAGTCTAAATCTGCCCCTCTCCAGTTTACACCCATTCTTCCTGGTCCTATCCCCAAAAGCCTTTTTGAATAGTCCATCTCCAGCTTTCTTGTAGGCCCCATTCAGGTACTGGAAGGTCGCTATAAGATCTCCTCTGAGCCTTCTCTTCTCCAGGCTGAACAGGCTCAAGTCATAGAATCATAGAATCATAGAATCACCAGGTTGGAAAGGACCCACTGGAACATCGAGTCCAACCATTCCTAACACTCCCTTAACCATGTCCCTAAGCACTTCATCCACCCATTCCTTAAACACCTCCAGGGAAGGCAACTCGACCACCTCCCTCCAGTTTCTCAGCCTGTCCTTGTAGGGAAGGTACTGCAGCCCTATGATCATCTTTGTACCCTTCCTCTAGACCCGTTCCAACAGCTCCACATCCTTCTTATGTTGAGGATTCCAGAACAGGACACAGTATTCCAGATGAGGTCTCATTAAAGAGGAATAGAAGGGCAGAATCACTTCCCTCGACCTGCTGGCCACGCTTCTTTTGATGCAGCCCAGGGTACGGTTGTCCTTCTGGGCTGCGAGCGCACACTGATGGCTCATGTCAAGTTTCTCATCGAGCAGCACCCCCGAGTTCTTCTCTGCAGGGCAGCTCTCAATCACATCACCCTCCATCATGTACTGAAAATGGGGATTGCCCCAACTCAGGTGCAGGACCTCATACTTGGCCTTGTTGAACCTCATGAGATTCTCAGAGACCCACTTCTCCAGTCTGTCCAGGTCCCTCTGGATGACATCTTGTCCTTCCGGTGTGGCAACTAAACCACTGAGCTTGATGTCATCCACAAACTTGCTGAGGGTGCACTCAATCTCGCTGTCGATCTCATTGATAAAGATATTGAACAGCACCCATAGCACCCACAGCACAGACCCCTGAGGGACACCACTGATCACGGATCTCCATCTGGACTTTGAGTCATTGACTACTACTCTTTGAATAAAACCATCCAACTAGTTTCTCATCCACCTTACTGCCCATCCATCAAATCCAATTTAGAGAGAAGATGTTGTGAGCGACCACGTCAAAGACTTTACAGAAGTCCAGTTTACCTGTGTTCGCTGCTGTGGTTACCCCATCACAGAAAGCCACCAAGTTGGTCATACAGTACTTGCCCCTGGTGAAGCCATGCTGGCTGCCATGAATCACCTCCCTGTCCTCCATGTGCTTTAGCATGTCTTCTAGGAGGATCTGTTCCATGATCTTCCCAGGCACAGCAGTGAGGCTGACAGGTCGGTAGTTCTCAAGTTTGTCTTTTCTACCCTTTCTAAAAATGGGCAGAGTATTACCCTGCTTCCAGTCCCTGCTACCAGGGACTTCTGACTGCCATGGCTTTTCAAATATCATGGAGAATGGCCTGGCAACCACATCTGCCAATTCCCTCAGGACTCTGGGATGCATCTCATCAGGTCCCATGGACTTATATATGCTCAGGTTCCTCAGGTGTTCGCGAACCTGATCTTTAGTGTGGGAGGGAGTCTAACCCCTGGCCACCATCTTGCTGTCCCATGCACCCAGGAGGGGCGAGAAGAGTGGTTATCAGTGAAGACTGAGGCAAAAAAGTTGTTAAGCTTTTAAGCTTAAGTTTTAAGCTTTTTTAAATATTATTGGGCTTTTAAGTATTATTTTTATTTCACTGATAAGAAGCTGAAACATGGGTACACAGGGAGTTTCTGTCACAAAAGGAAATTCAGTTTAAATGAACAGTTTGCAAACTCATCAGGTGTTGGGTCATACTTAATATTGACTCTACTTAAAAATACATCATAAGGATGCATTTTTTGCTTTCATCCCTTTGCACCTCTCAGCTGCTGCACCTTAGAACATCATTTTATGGGAAGGATGGTTGTTGAATGCTGTATATGGAGAGGAGAGCAGTTCTTCGTAAACATCTGCCATTGTGTCTTATGAGGATGAATACATAATGTTTCCAAGTACACAAATCACATTTTAGATTTAGATCTCATTTACATAATACATAAGAATGCAGAAAATGTCCCAGAGGGCAAGTAAACACTTGGAGCATGAAATGGAAAGAAATTTTGAGAACCGTTTCCTTGTTGGTTTCTTTAGCATGTTCTAAACTCAAAGAGTAGTAGTTACAACCCAAATAATGTTGTTACTGCAGAAAACAACATTGCTCTCAATCAGTCTGCATGTAAAGGTCATTTTGGATGAAGCAGTGTCTGGGCCTACTATTGCTCATCCTGTCACAGGAAGATTCTGCACACAGGTGAATTTCAGGAATGCTGTTCCCAATGACACGTGCTTGGTTGCTTAAAAACAGTCATGCAGCTACAAACACAACAATGTAATTTGTCTGAAATTCCCAACTCCTGTATTTAACAGAAGGACCCCAGCTGCTATTCTGTTAAGCCAGGAATATAATTTGATGTTTATTTGGAGAAGGCCGCTCAGAATTTTTCATAACTTTCTACAATTGTGACTGTATTAAAGTTTGCATTACAATCACAATATCCAGCACTTGGGACCATGACAGAGCTATCTTGTGGTTGCAGTACCTTGACAGTCATTTTGTCAGCTGGAGAATGATGGAAGCCAGAAGAAAGAACACGTTAAGATTAAATTCTTAAGCAAGTAGTGACAAACTCCTTGTCCTTGAAGCTTATATAAATAACTTTCCTATGTTTTTTTAACCTGTTCCCCCCTCTCCCCAGCCACCCTAGCAGCGAGGCATGTCACTCTGATGGTTCACATCCATCTCCTTTTATTGATGTCCACTTTGGTATCTGCACAGGTCATCAATTTTGCTGCCTCTCCGGCAGCCACTGAGAACAGCAGGGCAGCCTTGCAGGACTTGGCGTGCGGGGGGAGGCTCAGCTCGCTGCTGGACTTGCGGTTCCAGTCGGATGCCGGTACCGGGGTCTCATAAATCTTGTAGGTGACCCAGGTGAACTCTGAGGCTCAGAGCTCACTGAAAACTGATCAGGCCTCTGTTTAGTTTAACAGGCCCTTTTCAGTGACAAGTGAAGGGTTCAACAAATGCACAAACCAGATATATATTAGTTGAAAAACTAATGGCTTTTAAAAGAATGTTTGACAATTGTTTAGGGCTGTCTGTAGATCCATTATACTGATAAACGACCAACTTGGTCTACACCAAACTGGGGATGGCTAGCAAGAAAGCAACCTCAGTTTTTATTTTTTTCCTCCCTTGTTTCCTCACACACTTCCCCATCTCTTTGGTGGTTCCATAACTGCCACATGTGCTGCAGTGGTCAGGAAGACTTAAAGAAGGCAGCAAATAGTACCTGTGCAGCTTATATTTAACCTTGCAATCAAACTGGAATTAAGCAAGACTGCAGATGCCCTCGGTGACCTGCTATTGACCGCCTGAACTTCTAAGTTAGGGTCAGTTGGGGCCCAGAATAGGAGGTCAAAAGCTGGTCAGTGCTCTTCAGCTCCAGCATGTTGAATAGAGAGACTTTATTGCTGTGATTTATGCAATTTGCACAGGCAGGTTAAGGAGACCTTAAAACATGCCACAGTGCTCACTTACACTGGGTACACCATCCACTTGGAAAATAAATTCCGATTGTCCATACGAAATCTCTTGTGGGTATGCCTTGAAGTATTTTACACCCCCCCCAAAGATTCATTCTCACACTCGACCCCTGAACGTGACAAGGTTACTGTTTCCAGATTTATTTAAACAATATGAATGCACCAAACGAAGCACTTTGCAAAGCTGATTAATTGCAAAGACAGAATAGCAATCAGTAATGAATTATTTTGTGAGAGGGAGGGAGCAGCTAAACTCATAGAAAACTTATGCTCTTAAATCGGCCGCAGTGTTAATTTGAACACAATTTGAATACTAATATTTAACCAATCCATAGATATCAAAGTTTGGTATTTTCTTCTCATTCTTTACATAACACTTTTTAGTGTACTAGAAGTTCTAGAGATGATGGAAATCCATCGTATCAATTAAAAAAACCTAGAAAATATGAAGAACTCTCATCACTTTGTCATAAAAAGCCTTTTTTTTCCCCCTGGTGAAACTTAGTACAGATTAAATTGATCTTAGCTTCCCCATCCAAAACTGTTTCAATGTCTTTGCTACATGCTGCTCAGGCTCTAGGTCTTTCTCCAACAGAAAATGCTGGTGGTGATGTGGATTTCCTGACAGACTCATCTCCAATCATCAGACTTATTTCCACTTGAGATCAAAGCAGGAAATTGAACAGCAGTTGTTGAAGGTGAAAGGGTAGGACATTTTTAAAGCCTTTTAACACTACCTTTTTCTTCATTGTAGTAGTTCATAATTCTTTGGTGTGTGTTGTTGTAAAGCTTATATTACCCTGATTTAATACTTCTAACTTAACAAGATATTAGCCCATAATAAGGTATAATTGCATTTGACATAATGAAGGGGAGGAAAATGTAGAATTTGCCGAGCTCTACTGAAAAAAAAATACTTTAGTAAATGTGTAGCTACTCATTTTCATAAGCATTTTAATGATGCAGTTTTAATAAGCATATTCCATGGCCTAAATTATATTTACATGAGGCACAAGAATGACTGAGTGTGCACTGTTTGAATCTGTCAGGCAAGTGCACCGTTATTAATAAATATATTTATAACAGCTATAGAACAGAGCAACCCTAGTGATTAACTAATAATTTGTTTTTAAAAGAATTTATACACGTTATTTAAAGTGATAGACTAGTCTGTCATAAGCATAATGCAAATTTTTAAGGCTGCCAAAATATGGATTTATCTGAAAGCCTGGAACAGATCCAAAAGACACTTCTCAAGTCAATAACACACATCACAACCTCCTATAGAAATAATATTTTTCCCATAATGAAATATAAGAAAAACCATCAACTCCTTACTTATTTCTTTTAACTCAGAGATTAAGGTAGACAGTGCCCAACACTGATTTACACGTAAAAGTGTCTGCAAAAAAGTAACAGGAGTAGAATATGATCTCTTACCAATCTGCAGAGCTAGCACTGACAGCTGTGGTCTTGTTTTAGCCTGCTGTGTGTGCTGACTTAAAAGTGAGGCAGACAGTCTTCTCAAAGCACAGAAGAGTGTTATTTTTACCATAAGTTTCCACAAATCACCCTAAACTTGTCTCATATGGAAGAATAAAAATTGGCCAGTTGTACCATTATTGATCAATTGGCATTTTTATGGGCATTGTCATGAGTCAACTGGTGCTTTCATGCTTCACTCTTCACTGTTTAACAGCAAATGATCATTGACTGCACTCCTGAAGGTTACAAAACAACCACAAGCTAGATCCTGGGAATAAAGAGGCAGTGAGTGAGAGAACTAGCATGCCATGTCTTTGATTGTATTAGACAGTAGGAGTATAATATAGAATAGTACATAGAATAGTACATAGTACATAATAGTAATATAGAATAGTACATGGAATAGTAATTCTCAATATTACTTTCATTATGAAAATTTTTTTCACATTGGAGTCCCAAATTCTTACTGTTTTTTTCGTGGTATTCTCAGCCTTCTGAGGCAATCAGCTGCTAGAAGACCCCCTTGTTGATATCTTGTGGTCCAAAGCCATATCTGTTGGTTTATCATTGTGACTTTCAGGTTGGATTTCTAGCCAACATTCCTAAAGAATCTGTGACAGAAACCTAAGAAACAGAATAGAGCTAGATTTCTCATGGGAACATGATCTTTCAATGTATTTCTGAAGTTTGACTCTGGATAGAATTGTAAATACTGCAATAATGCTGGATAATCCCTTCCACTTCGATAATTACAGAAAGCAGAGCAATCCCAAAAGGAAAAAGAAACCTTCCCCAAACATTCAAAAATAATTTGCTCATGACGGGTACAGTACAGAAATTTCTTTCAATATTTTTATTTTCCAAGTATAAAAAATATTCTAGATCAACACTGAGAACTGTAGAAGAGAGAATCTCACAGCTGTAAGAGGCAAATTTGCTTTGGAAAACATACCAAATTTAAACAGTAACATTTTAAGAAGAATTCTATATCTAAAACTAACATGATGCTGATGAAGAAAAAAGTACTTTTGATGTCAGTTTGTCAGTTTTAGATCAATATATTTTTTAATTTACTTAAAAACTCTTTGATTTGCAAACTGATAAACCCAAATACAATCACAGTTTTAGTACAGGGAGCCTATTTCTAAACAAATGCAAATATGAATAGCGTCACAGGTTAAATATACATAATTTTTTGTACTTGTTTTGCAACAGCAGTAGCACTTCATTAATTTTAATGCTCCTTATCACTACCAGTGCAAAAGCCTTTTGACTCTTACCATGTGGAATAGATCAGAAAAACCTCAGGCAGCCCCAAAATTCAAACTGGGAAGGATCTGCCTTTAGTGTATTGAGCTGAGTTCGAGTGCATCTGGGGTCTGAGCTGCTGAAAAGTGAATGAGAAGTTGAATGGATGAGTTATGATACTTGCATATTTGTATGTAAATTGAAATAGAAATGGTTATCAATTGCCACGATTTGGACCAAACGGAAAATTTCAGCCCAAGTACAGATCAAGACTAAGTTTGCATATGGATGAAGTAGGTCCAAAATGAGGGTTAATCCAGTTATTAATAATATAGATTTAATGCTGTTTCATAGAAGCAAAGCATGTCTTTCATCTTTGTGTGAGGAAAAGGCAAGATCAAATGGATTTTGGTGCTTAATGTTCACCCAAGTGCAACATTTAGACTTCAAATGCCTGGTGCTTAACCCTACAAACCAAAACTGTACATTATGTTTCCTTTTCAGATTTATCTGCATACTCTACAAAGAAACCCCAAACTTGACTTGCTGACATGTTTTCTCACCTTTGACAACAGACCACAAAGGCAGACTGTTGAGTATTTTGCTTATACTTTTTCTTACTTTCTTTGAAAATCTAGTTCTCGGCCTGCAAATTCCTAAGCAGCTTGGACTTCTGGGTGCTCAGCATTCTGTACACATTGAGAAAAAAAAAAAACTTAGCATTTTAAGTTAATTTTATGATCATGTTACTCAGTCTGGCATTCAAATAGAGTCATCTTTCCTATCCTTTACCAAGAAACCTGGAAACTGACTTATTCTTCATTATGTTATACAATGAAGACTGTTTATTACATTTGTTTCCCTACGTTAATATCTTAAATGTTTCATTGCCATGCCGAGATTAGAGAGTTACTCAGACTGATGAGCACAGAGGAATCCTAAAACTCTGGCAATGTGAAACATGTTCTTCAGTGACTTCTAGAGAAGGACGCTCTAAATAACTAGATTTGTAGCTATGCTTTACATTTTAATGTGAAAGCAGGTGGCTTCTTAGTTTTATCTTCTGGGAATACACTGTGGAACAGACAAACATTGACTTTTGGCTTTGTGGTTTGCAAAGAAAGACATATCACAGACCTCATATAGGATGGTAAACTTCCTGTAAATAAAGAAATCTATGACCTCAAACTCCGGTATTTGGCTTATTTTCATGAGGCTAATTGTAACTTGTGTTCAAAAGAGCCTCATGAGAAGTCAGGTTAGAAAAAAAATACTATCTGCTTTTAAGCGGAGCATGAAACCCCGTCTAAGGTCAAAACTGAGGTCATAAAGAGGATAATATGGGTTTAGCATGCAGTGCAGCTGCTGTATGCTGTATTTAGCCTGTGAATAAAAAAGGAGCTTTTGTTTCCACTACTGTTACTCCCTGCATCTTTCCAAGTCATTTCTTTCTTCCTCTAACTGTTAACTTTAATGTGGCAACCAGCTATTTACTTTAAAATGTTCATTTCAGAAATAAAGAAAACAGTCATAATAAAAGTTTAATAGACTGAATGTCTCTTGAAAAAAATGTATTTATGAATGCACATGCTCTTACAGTGATAAAACCATTTTTTTGGTGGCATAAATCAGTGATTACCATTATGTGGTGGGATAGCATTAAATTCTGGTATAGAGGAGGAATCAAAACCAGACCAAGTTCTGATTTATTTATATTAGGACAGAGGATCTAAGGAAACATGCATGGTAAGGACCTAAATAAAAATGAAATCAAATATATAACCCCTCCTCGGTGTTTTGTCGGTCTCTGACTCCACAGTGATCAACTGGAGAACAAGGCAGTCAAGATTTTTTTGCAATGAACACCAGGAAAATGTTGGAAAAGGCACATTCCAGAGGTGAATGGACAAGATTGCACAGATTTAATCTACTAAATAGAACCACGGAAAAAAATCTAATTCCATTATTCAGAGGCTGCTGAGTGTATTTTACCTTAGGGAAATGTACTTCTACTCACTTTCAGTAACTCTATAGTCCATTTCAGCCTCTATGCTTGGAAATTACCAGCACGTTAACAGGACTATTGCCCGTACTTCTGGAACTGTCTGTTTAGGATTAGGTCATTAAGTATTGATGGAGATAATTGTTCATGCACTTGAAAAGCAGAAGAGTAGAACTGAAACTAGTTTAACTGCCATTTGAATTCATGCTTGGTAAACAGAGCTGGGTTTGAAAGCACTGAACATCCAGTATTCTGCAGTTCACATTCCAAAGCATCACTGATCAGAAGGATCAGTTTGATAAAATGTTGTAGCAAAGGTTAAATCAAACCGTTTCTGCAGTGATTTATCACATCTAAATAAAATAAATGCAATGGCAATACATAATAAAATGCATTTGATTGCTGTTTGGTAATTATACTTTTTTTTTTTTTTTGAAGGCTCATCATTGACAATTTCTCATGATTCTAATTCTAAGTACCACCTTTTGTCTGCATATACTTTTCAAATAATGTTTAGCTTGGGCAGCTAGAGTTTCAAAGCCAGCTATGCTCAGGAGAACTGGGTTTTCATTTCTGGTGTTTTCCCATTAAATTTTCTTTTTAACCTTTGTTCCTGAATCAGAAAGTTTGTAAATTACTTTGTGTGATATACATCACCCAAGAGGAAATAGTTTGCTCACACCCAGTTTTCTACTTCATTAGGTAAGACAATTTATCATGCAACTGTTCGATCAGATAAGGACCTTATCCTGTGATCATACAGCCGTTCCCCCCTCCCCCCCATCATTTCCCTTGGTTAATCTAAATAAACTCAATATGAGACCTTTGAAAACATGATGTGGCCAGAAGCATCAAGGTCAAACGACTGATAGTGCAGCTCAAGAACATTTAAAGGAAGTGTACAGCACATCTTCAGGGAAGGTTGTCCTCAGGGGTCAATGTTCAAGGTGCATTAAGGAAACGAAGGGAATGGACCTGTTCTGTGCAAGTGGCTGTATGCCTGATGCTCTCCATGACTTGCATAGGCGAGTGATGCATAAAACCTCATTCAATTTCATAATACGAATTACCTCTGGCTTGATAAATGACTGCTAAAAATTGTGTGCTTCCCTCTATGGGATCTACACTTATTTGAACATGAACAAAGAGTCTGAAAGTTATATCAAATTAAAAAATGTGCTGTGGCTGTTAATGAAGGGCCTCCTGCACTGGCTCTGAATATGATGCCCATATATCAAAGACCTCTGACATTGCCTGCCACTTGATCTGGACACAGGAAATACAGGATTCCAGGCAGATGAGAGATGAAACTGAAGCTCCAAAACCTTCCTTGTGCAAGTGATTAGGCGCAGCTGTTTCGCTTCACATTTCGGAGCACTTGAACTCTGCAATCTGCCACATTTTTACAGGACTGCATGTGCAGAGGGTAAAAAAAGGTATCATGCCCTGGCTAGACAGCAGATGTGGGGATAAAGAAATGTCTCCATTAAGGCGAAAAAAAAATGAAAAAAAATTTGAAAAAAGCAGAAATTGAGAGTTAAGAGGAAGAAATTCACAGGAGGTTATGAGAACAAGTAGAGGAAATAATTTTTTTTCCCAAAGATAAAAGGAGTGAATTCTACATGGATTTTCCACAAACATTACAAGAACAACATATTAGCTTTTTAGAAACATTTATGTACTTCTAAACCTCCTCAAAGACAAAAAAAAAATTAGGTGCAAAGACTAGGGATTCTAGAAACTCAAATGCCACCTCCATATTTGCCCATTTTGTTTAATAAAACAGCTTGCTCAGCATTATTTCAGGTGAAGTCTCCTTGAGCTCAGATCAACAGTACATAAATATTAGGCTACATAGGAAAAATAATAGGAAAAATCCAAGCCTAACATTTCCATAAGCCCTCTTGGTGTTCTTAATTTTCCTAGCTCCGCTTCTGTACTGTAGTAAGAGTACAAAATGATGAGGATTTGCTTAGAGAAGTGTCTTCTACAAACTAATGAAGCCTTTTTAATCTACTGGTTTGGTCAAGTAGCTATATAAAGCCTGATCCTACCCTACAGGACACTTTCCCATTGACTCCAACAAGAGCAGAATCAGTGCTTTCAGTGCCAATTCCTTATTGAAACTACAGGAGAAGTGACGGCAACACAGCATTTAAAAAAATGTATTACATGAGAAGGCAACTGATACATTCAGTAAAGGAGTATAGCAATTAAATATAAAGAGGCTGAAATATAGTAAGGAAAATGCATATATTTGCAAACATATGTGGAAGAGGAAGTTATTTGAAAGATTTAAATAAAAGTTTACTGTCTCTAATGCCCACCAGCAGAGAATTTAATTCAACAAGAGCTCTTTGGATTTATTAAGTTGACTTTTTATGACTTAAAGGTGTTTGTGTAGGGATGTTTCTCTGATTACTGTGCAATACGAAGAAAATTTTATAGGACTATTGGACTGTGCTGGGTGTCCTAAGGAACATTTTACAATGCAGAACTCTCTAACTTCTGGGGCAGCAAACTACCAGGGAAGCAATCAACCTTTGACAATCCCCTCCATCACAAGAGCTACGTGATGGCCAGAAAGAGAGCTTATTTTAATGACCTTCCCATTTGCAGAAAAGCTTCACTACAAATTAATACTGAAAGCCTTATCTTCACTACTGCAGGGGTGTGGGACTTTTTTTTTTACCCTTCAGGGTAACAGATGCTGTCTATCCCCGTGTGTAATAACAACAGACACACTCTTGTTTTACCTGAAGTAGTAATTGTGTGTGGGAGAGGACAGATTTCATCTGCTGTGGTTTAAAAGTTGTGATAACTGAGCCCTCCTTCCATTTTTACCTTTTACTCGATGGAGACAAAGCCCTAAGGGTTTCCTACATCAGAAAATAAAGGTGACCTCTCTTAAACTTCCTAATAACAGAAAGGTAAATATCTTCTTCTGCCCCTATTGGTTAAAACTAACAAGACAAAACCAAAACGCATGAAGCTGGGGCAGAAATGAGGTGAGTAAAGTTCTTGTCTTGTGAAGAATGGAGGGTTACATCTCACTTCTTGTTGTTTTAGGGTCTTGTCTAAGAGGTAGTCATTCTAAGAAACTGTTATACTCGATACCTTTCTGGAAATCCTACGTGATGACATAAAATTAAAGCAACACATCCTTTGCTGAAAAATAAATCATAATCATGGCATGCTTAAAAATAACCTGAAATCATGACCCAAGAAGACAAAAAGAAAACATTGGAGATTTTAAAATATTTTCTTCTTCGAGTGATCTCCCCAGTATTATAACAAACTTTTGGAGAGATGAGGAGAGGGAAAAAAAATGGAGAAGGAGGAAAAAGTCAGCAGGTAGGATAGAACAAGATAAACTTAGTAATAAGGGAAATTGGGTTATATAACAAATGAACAACTGTATAGAAATAAGGTCCTGTGAAACCTGATTCTATAAAATCAGATACAATAATAAGTCTATGCTTCACTGAGAAAAAAAAAAGGTAAGAAAGAGATCATTCAAAGTATCCAGAATTGACAAGAATAATTCATCAGAGTAAGGCACCTTCAAGAAACGAAATAGTACCCTAAAACTGGGAAGCCATTTCAGCAGTTTCATATTGCATTGAAATTTCTCGGACGGGGTAAGGAGAAGAAACTGTCTTTCTATGAGATACACGCTGAGAGAAAGAGTTGATAGCACCAAGTCACACCTGGTATTAGAAGGAGGTAATAAATGGTGGAGCCTGAACTGTTGTTAGAGAGTAAGAAAGATAAATACAAGGAGGAAGATTCTAAATATTAAGACAACAATCTAGAATCACAGAATCACACAGAATCACAGAATCACAAGGTTGGAAAGGACCCATTGGATCATCGAGTCCAACCATTCCTAACACTCCCTAAACCATGTCCCTAAGCACTTCGTCCACCCGTTCCTTAAACACCTCCAGGGAAGGCGACTCGACCACCTCCCTGGGCAGCCTGTTCCAGTACCCAATGACTCTTACTGTGAAGAATTTTTTTCTGATATCCAACCTGAACCTCCCCTGATGGAGCTTCAGGCCATTCCCTCTTGTCCTGTCCTCTGTCATGTCCTGTTAGAAGCTTAAATCGGAAAGTTTGATGGTCATTTAGAAGCAACCAACAAATACTATGAAAGTCTGAGCTAACTTTGAGTCAATTTTCTAAAAGTCTTTGAGGAATGAGAGTTTTTCCACAGCACTGCATATGGCTTTCCTGGAAAGGCACTGTGGATCTTTGACTCATATCTCAAAAAATGTAAGACTAGGACAGGAACATGATGAAGGCTCATAAAATATTTGGAAAAGCACAAAGACATCTCATTCCTGCTGATGTTCATCTTCTCACACACTTTGTGGAATGAACCATCACCTGAAATCTGGAAGGGAGAATCCCTTGGACAGATACGGAGGATGGTTACATCCAGAGAGAGTGAAAAAAGGGAACCCTTTAAATAGAGTAACAGAAGATTGTGGAAGCTGTGAAGGAAGTCTGCTCATGGATGAAAGTGTGGTGAGAAGGCAGCAGGGAGGCAAATGAGTCATGGATGTGAGGTGTTCAGCATCCTGGTGTAGGATGCTCTAAAGTGGTGACTCAGGCCTCGGCAGAGTCTCAAAATGAGGAGAAGGTTGTTAGCTCCCTAGGGCTTGTTTAATTTCAGGATTTGTTGTAAAATATCACGCTGAAGTTTGCTTTTCCATAGAAGGTCTACAAACTCAGTTTCATTGGGAACAGTCATTTTAACAGTTCTACTTCCTAGAATTCAGCTGAAAATTGCAGATCCATGAAGACAGGCAAAGAGCAGAAGAGTGTGCAAGTCAGAAGCGAATACCCTGTTTTCTCCAAACCTCTCAGATCCATCTTGCTTTTATTACAACATCTCCCTTTCCTTTCTCTGTTCCTTATTTCTTCTTTTTGCCTCCTTCCTTTCTCAACTGCTTCTTCTCCCTTTCTAGTGTTTCCCTCTTTGACCCAACAAAAGTCCCTTTCTTCCCCTATTTCTATAAATTTCCCACTATTTTCTTCTAGATCTACATTAGTACAAAGACACCTTTCCACTTCGCTATTCTGTACCTTCTGTCTCTCTCCTCTACCTTACTCTCTTCCTTCCTTTCTCTTTTATTTTCCTCACCTTTTTCACTACATTCTCCATGCCAGAACTTCAGCAAAAGATCAAAAGGGAAAAGCCGGCAACACAAATTAAAGATTTGATGGCAGCCAAGTGTAACTAAATAAAAATGCTTTTGCATTAGCCACAGTTACTAACAACATTTAATAGTTGGCGATCTGTAGTTTTCACTGGGTGAACAAGAGGTTGGAAAACATGAGTAGGCATAGAAGGCAGCACAGTAAAAACTGCATTTCCTTGTACAACCTTGTCCAAATCTGCACATCTTCCATGGGCATTTTTAGTTCTTTAGTATGAAGTGGAAACTTAAAACATGGTTATTGTAATATGTCACTTGAGACACGTTATCTAAATTTGTATTCTCCCTCCTACCCACCCAATGGATATAATCTCATTTCACTTTCTGTCACTAAGAGGCAGAAGTGAGAATGACATTTATAGATTAGAGAATTAGTACTATTCTACACAGCTTGTTTTAAAGGATGCAATCACCCAGATGTTGCTGCTGTCAGTATAACTGCAACACTGTGCATGTTCACACTTCAGTATGCATCAAAAGCACAGTTTATAAATGTATGAGATGCATAACACTATGTCTGTATGGAAATATTATTCTAACATACCTTAATTGTGTTCAATATTCACACTTTATAACCTTTTAATTGACTGGTATTTAGTGTTTGGCAATTCAATGATTGTAACCAGCCATCCATTGAAGTTAATTATCTGTAGATTGTGCTGGTCACTATAAGTATTTCTTTTACTATGTTCAGGACATGGCATTTTTCCAGGGTCTTAATGGGCTGCATTTAGAAAGGGAACTACAGCAAACTTGTTATCGGTAGTGTGTGTATTACAGAAGAATAACTCATATGACAGCAATCTTGTTAGAGGCTGTTATGAACAATGTTCACCATGGGCCATATCTTAAGCTGTCAGTGTAGTAACTCTGATTTACACCAGCTGAGGATTAGGACACATGTATGATTGCAAAGAATGGTGACTCCTTTAGATGCATCAAATCTTTCAAGATAAAGAATGTCAATATAAAGCATAGCTGAGTCAAAAAAATATTTCTGAGAACAGCAGAGTAAGGTAAGAATAGCTACACTGAAGATAGTGCTAGTTCATCCTTTTATCTCAATGTAGGACTAAGTTTGGTTCTGTAGAGAAGAATCAGTTATGAGGTTCTAAATAAGCAAAAATAAGGTTTGAAATTGAGGAAAAAATCAAATTAATCGCTCATATCAAGTAGCATTCTCTATGCTCAAAGAATGTAATAGAAAATAAGCATGATGAAATTAACTCCTGAAATGTTCTCCCATCTATATTTGATTATTTTTCTCTGTCAGGCCAGCATAGCTTACAAACAGTAGCCCTTTGACACCATGCTGTATGTAACATTCAGAAAAAATACAGGAGGAAAACGGAATCTGAGTCTACAAGATTTGCAAGACTAATGGGGAGGAAAGAACCCTTATTTTATGTACTAGAGCTGGCCCTAAATACAAGTTTTGCTCCATACATGGTTTTGAACCATAATATGGGCAGTCCATGTTACCACTGCATTGTGCTTTTGGCAGCACCCCTGTGTTTGGCTAGGAAAAGACAGATCAGTGTCCTGTCTTGTGGTGGAATTGTGATGTCCCTGGGATGCACCTCACTGCTGTGAGCACTCTTCCATATTCCCCATTCCAGAAGCCATCTGATACAGATCATTCAGGTTTTGTGCCTCTTAACTTCAAAATTTTGTCATGGATCCTGCAGGAACAAGTGTTCTTTTCTGAACTAATTATACAATTAAAATTTCAACTAAAAAAATTGATCTTTCTATATAACTTCAGGTCCTTATCATGTAATGAAGATCTTAACAGTGACAATGTCAAACTTTCACTCATTAATTTGATCCTATATTGCAATATGCAATTCCATACAATGGCGAGGATGTCTAAACATATCCTTCAACAGAGTCCTTACAATGGATCAGTGCAGGTAATAGCTGTAGAACTGGGATTTTTATTTGCAGTTTTGAAGAACCTGGGCTGAAAACAACTCTTCTCTTTCACATCAACATTATTCTCTTGTGGCTGAATCTTGAACTAGATGTAGTGCTGTCTGATCTGTTGTAGTGTGCTGCTTAGAAAATGATCTCCCAGTCTCTTAAACGGATCTCTGTAAGGTGTCTGCAGCAGCTCATCTAACTGCAAGTTCTGTCCAGGCACCCAACCAAGAAGCATCAGACATGATATGGGAGCAGTAGCTTAACCTGTGAGATGATGACACAGAGATCCAGTGACAGACACATGACCCTATATTAGATGGCCAGGTGTACGTCAGTGCTTTGCCTTCTTTTTTTGTCTGTTTGACACATTTTGACTCTTAACCTCTCAATAGTGAGCATATCAACAACAGTAACACCTCCTCTTTCATCAGCACAAGAGAAAACCAGATCTCACCAAGTTTTCTGCTGAGCTCTGGTCATTGGACTCAGTGCCAGAGCAGGCCTACATCAAGAACTTCCAGAGTGATCAGCAAAATAATATGTTCATAGGGTAGGTTCAAGGAACTTGTCCTGAAAGAACAAAGAAAAATAAAAGCCATCATGTGCCCAGATTTTCAAGGCTGGAGCACTCCTATGTATGGTTAAAACAGGAATACTTTTCTTGGTTCCAAGGATCTATTGCTGCTGGTAACTTAGGCATGAGTAGAAACACATACTTCTAGAGTTAAGTTTTGTCTTCAGCTGTGCAGAGAATTGTAGTCTTCACAGTATAGGTCAACACCGCTTTAGGAGTATAAATTCTTCTGCATGTTTTACTAAAGTCCTCATGCAAAAACAAGCTATGGCAATTATATTCAGTCTTCTCCCTCTGAAAAACAAAATTTAAAATTACATATGCAAGGAATTTGCAAAGAACACTTAAATAAAGATTCTTTTTCCAGCAGTATTTTGTCTGCAGATTCAAGATGTACCTGTTTATGAATACAGTGCTAAACTAGTTTTTAATAATTGCTAATGAATAATGCCAAGTTGTCTTGAATAGAATTGTTGCTTTTTTTACAAATAACGTTGGTTTATTGCTTTAAATTGTTTTGTTGTCTTGCATTGGGAGGATTTATGAGAAAAACTAAAAAGAACTGATCTCTGGGGAAACTTTTGGCATTCTGGAAAGAGAAATCATATGATAAATGGATAGGAGTGGAGGAGACACAAAGGATAATCTTCTCTGGACTAATCTAGTTTGAAAGGAAACTCAGGAATACAAACAAATATCTTTCTAACAAAGGAGTAAGAATATCATTCATGGACCTTGCTGCGGTAATGAATAGATCTCCACCGACATTTCAAAACTTTATGAAGCATGAAAGCCACAAATTATCATTAACTTTTTGCTAATGCTTCAGATGTCAAATATGCAAAAATAAATGTATGTAGTCATGATATTTAAAGACCTGAAACAGCAAAGACATAAGTTCCAATCCCTCTGCCACTGGCAGGGACACATTCCTCAAAAAAGTGCTCAAAGTGCGATCCAACTTGGCCTTGAAGACCCCCAGGGATGGGGCAGCCACCTCTTCTCTGAAGACCTGGGACACGGCCTCACCACCTTCACAGAAAAAACATTTCTTCTTGATATCTCATCTAAGTCTCCCCTCTTTCAGTTTCAAAACAATTGTCCTCAACCTATCCCTGAAGTTCCTGATCAAGAATCCCTCCCCAAATTTCTTGTAGCCCCTTTCCGTACTGGAAGCTATCCTAAATTCTTACTGGAGCCTTCTCTTCTCTAGGCTGAACAAGTCCAGCTTTCTCAGCCTGTTCCCATGAGTGATCACTTTTTATTGCACAGCCAGATAATTTCTCAGCTTCATCAGCTGCAGGTATCTGTCATAGTACTGTTTTTGCCAGGTCACTAATTGCCTGTCACTGACTGTTGCCTACCTGGAAATACTGGCCACATAAATGAGAACAGATTATATCCACCAGGCTCAAATGAGCTATATTAACTGGGCATAAATGGGTTTAGTTGCCATTGGTCTAGATACAAAGTGGTTCGTTTAATCCTGGGAAGAAGTGAAAAGAGGTAATCACGATGAACAGGCTGATGAACTAATGAATTCTTCATAATCTGTGTTTCTTTTCTAAACTTCTAAATAATTTTGCTCTATAAGAGTAGAAGGGCAGATGAATGCACACAGAGTATGCTACTGTTCCTTGCTTGGGGTTATAGAAATCTCTAAGAGGTTGCTGCCAGCTCTCAACCCACTCTAGAGCTCTTGCTTTCATCTAATAATAGATGGGATGAAGCCTGTTTATTTCTAGCTAAGATGACTGAATAAAAATCGAGCAATAGTTACCTTTAAGAAGGCTGATCCTTTTCTCTCCAAGAGTACTTTTGTGGCTGCGTTTTGCAGTAGTTACTCTGGTGTCCTTATTTATGCCGAGTCGATGGTATTAACATATCCAAATACAAGACATTAGATTTCTTAGACTTTTTTAATTAGAGTTGAAACAGATTCAGTGGAAAATTTTGAGTAATTCATTGTTTTATGGCTGTGGAAAGAACTGACAGATCCAATGCTTATTGCACAAGTGTTAACAATATTTACCAATGTTAATTCTCTAATGTTGTCAAAATCATAGAATCACGGGATAACTTGAGTTGGAAGGAGTCCTGTTAATTTGAGTTGGAAGGGTCATCCTGTTCCATCCCCTGCCATGGGCAGAGATATCTTTCACTGAATCAGGTTGCTCAAAGACCCATCCAACCTGAGTCCATTCTCCAGAGATGGAGCATCCACAACTTCTCTGGACAAAATCCTCAGCTTTTTTCAGCAGGACAGTCTTTGATAGGTATTTTATTTTATTGCTTATGGCACTTTGTTAGGACCACTTCATAGTTTGTTCTTATTGGAAGCTACAAAATATATTTCTAAATGGACTTTTAAGACTTTAAACCTGTGATGAACACATTCAAGAAATGAATGGAAAACTTACAAAAGGTTAAACCTCAGTGTCATTAGATCCAATGTAACACAACCATGAAGATTCAAGATAGATGGAAGAAGAAAATATGATGAATGTTTTCTGAAAATGTGAACTGTGGCAGTTCAGAGAAGGTACCCATGTGCATCTAATGAGTTTAGTAGATGAGGGAAGGTCAAGATCTTAGTGAGCCATGGCATTTTACCTGAGAAGACAGTGCAGACATAGCTTTTCTGCTTTCCAGCATTGTTAGATTTGCAATATTTGGTTCAGCCCATTTAACTGTTCCAATAATGATATACTTGTTAAATATTTCCCAACCAGGTTCTCATGGTTTCCCACCCCTCTTAGTCCCTTACTGAATGCATTCTCATGCACTGGTAAGGAAGTGTGAGCTGGAATGTGTTCTGCTACCAGCCCTGGGGCTGTTATTTCAGGTATATAAGGCTATCCGGTGTTGCATGTTGACATAGGAAACTTCTAGAGAGCCTTTCCTTTTTCGGAGCCAAAAAATCAAGCCAAAATCATTTGCTTTTTTTGACTTAGTAGTAGACTTGCTTCCAAAATAATTACATTTTGAATTTGTTTACGTGATGCATGCAGGAAGTTAAAAAGGACTACATGCAAGACTTCAGTTTCCTAAGAGACTACATTTCTATATCTAACTATTTTCATCTATTTTGTTCATATTTTACAGAAATTATGTTGCTAATGTTTCTAATGTACCCTATTATAAGTAATGCATTCCAACTCTTTTGATTCTTGAGGGGAAGGTAGTGTCACAAGATGGGAATAGTGCAAACAGAAAAAAGTATATTAACCCTGTACCACCCAAAATTAAATACTTAGAAGATTCTGGTGTTTGTCTCATTCTTAATTACAGGCTTTGGAGAAAAGGGTCATATATCATGCACAGAACACTAATGACAGGTTTGTTGGTTTATTAATCGTAATGCAGTATCAGATCATAAAAATAATTTGAGTGATTTGGTAATGTGATTTGGTAATGTTCTGATTAATGCGTTACCATGAACAGAAGAGACAGATTAACCATACCATGAATTGTAACGCACTAATTCTTCACTGCAGCTCCAACAATTGAGTCAAATGCAGTTTCAATTATTTTGCATGTTTGGCAGACTTTCTTCCCAATAGAACAATAAGCATTAACACAATAAGCTGAAAGAAGCTTATAAAAACATGGTTGACATAAGTTCTTTCTATTAAGAAATATTTGATGTTACAGTGCCAGTTTTGTTTTAAACATACAAATGTCTACAATTGAAAGGTTTTGATCTGAATGCCTTGAAAATACTTACAAATTTGTCATGCTCCACTAATATGTCAAATCATTGATAGTTCAATAGATTAGTATTTCTGGAGAATTAAAGGAAAATCTTGGGCAGCAGGGGTTAATGTGCTCTGATGAGAATGAACACCTCTGAATTAAGCACTGGACATACTCAGTAGAAGAAATAATGATGCTACAACTGCTGCTCCTTCTAGTAATGTCTTGTGCTTCACAGAGTTCTTCACTGAGATTTCCAAACACTTCAGAAACGCTGTAAATATCATACTCATATTTTACAGATCATGTATGGAGAAACTAAAGCCAAGAAGCAAATTGACCAAAGAATCAGTGTCAGAGTTGGGTTAAAAAATTCCCGTCTCTTCTGTACATCCTATAAAAACCAGAATTCATACGGAAACTGGAAGAGGGTTGTTTTTATTTTTCCATTATTTATGTTTTAGTCCAGCTTGGTCTGCTATTCCATACATCGTGCTAAACATGCTACGTTGTACTATGCCAGTTTATGAACAGTGAACGAACATAAAATTTGGTCAATGTGTTCAACTCCATTACATTACCTGGAGGAAAAAGCTCTGTAAGATCTAAAGATGCCCCGTGCAGGTTTTACAGTGGAAGATGTGTGTCCCACACACACTCTTGTCTCACATGGCAGAAAATGGGTAGTTATCCTAGCTCAGCTTCCCTGTGAAGAAACTTTCTCCTACAGTGCGACTGTCGCTTCTTGGAAAGCGTAGCCATTTATCACAGCCTTAAATGAAAGCATTCCTTGGACACAAATGTCTTTTTCTTCCTTTGTCTAATTACTGAGGGGAAAACTGAGAAGGAAATGTCAAAACAGTGAAACAGTGGTGTATAGAGAGCAGTCACTTTGGAGCTCAACCAGCTTTTGTGAAGGCCTGGGCGATTTGTCAAATGGTTGTGGCATAAGTCAAGCCCTGAGGTTGAAAGGTCTTGACCTAAGGAGTGCTGAAATCAGGCAGTATAAGCAAGAGGGCTGCTAGAAGTTTCAGCTGTAGTGGAGATGAACAATGATGGGTGCTGGACACAACAAAACCTCATCTGCATAATTCAGGTAAGGAATTTTATTGAATCTGACAAGTATGTGACAGGCTGAGAAAGAGAAAAGGACATGCTCTTGCTGGGAACCTTTAAAGCTCTTCAGTTAAGGTATGTGGAAATAAATGAAAGCTAATCTCTTCACTAAAAAAACTGTAAACAATGCCATTTTACACAGGGCTCACCCGTGACCTTTTCATAGATCGGGCTATCCACTTTCAGGCCAGGCCACAGAACTTATCACAAACAATGTGGTGAATTCAGATTACGCAAGAAGAGCTTTACTTCTCCCAGCTGCTTCATATGGATTTACTAGTCGCTTTGGCAGGTATGCTTCGGCAGAAAGACTATCTCTTAAATCTAGTGTATAACCCCTTATGGCAAATGGAAAATCCTTGTGGAGACTTTTCAGTGGAAGGTTTTTTTGGGGTTAGATTTTTTTTTTACAGTTTTGGTTTGCATGGGTCATACCGCAACTAGAAATTTCAAGCTAAAAGGTCATAAGCTGACAAGACAACTTTTCTGCATTGAGACTTGTTGATAGTATTAAAGTGACCAAGGCCTTTAAAATCCTTCACTAATCTTGACATGTCAAGTTTCCTGGAATTTTTTAAAAATTTATTTAACCACTTGCACCCGTTTTAGAGACTTCTTTGGGTAAACATTTGATTTTAATAAGAATATACTATTGATGCTTTTCAAAATAAAAATAAGATGCTGATGACTGGCTTTAGAGGACAAAATCTTTGTATGTTACTTTAATTCATAAGCACTAACACAAGTATGACTTCATATACCTGCAAAGTTCAGAAGCAATAGTTAAAAGTCAAGTCTACTCTCTATATGATGTTTAATCAAAAAAAAAAAAAAAAAGAAACAAACTTACAAGCAAGTAAGAGTTTCCCTTTTGTGAATATCTGTATTCTTAGGAGTTCTTTCTTGATGTTGAATTCCCCACAACAAAATGCCACTTGTTATCTATATAGAGTTTCTTGCCAGACCTCTAAGCCTGACAAGAAAACAATTTGTTGTACAGGCTGCGAAATGATTGGTGAGAAAGCTCAAAATCTAGAGCAACACAGTGCAACCGTGAACTGAAAGAGCAGAAAATTCAACTCTAAAACTCTTCAAATAAATACAAAAGCAAAGATTAGACAGACTTTGTTGAGCATGAGTCACAAAATCCCCAAGCACTTCTCTGGATTACTGGCACAGATATTTCTGCAGCATACAGCACACATGCATGTTTTTACCAATCTATGGATCATTCCACCTAATGGGAAGTGGTTAAGAGCCCTGGCTGGATCAATTCTGGATCTTGGTGTTATAAGCAGTCCAATGCATAATTCACAAGGCTTAATGAATATTCCGATTCATGACAGCCAACTGGCTCTGTAGGTCACACCTCCCAGTCTCATATAAATAAAGAATGAGATACTGGAAAGTGTACCAGCTGAACCCTAGTGAGTGCCAAAAACATGCATATTAATGAGGCACAATAAAAGATATACTTGACTCTCAGGAAGTGCCTGTATTATTTTCCAGCTTTAGAGAGGGAGAGAGGAAAAGTTTGCTGTACACCTTTCAATATGCCACATTGTGAAGCTTCCCTCCAGGCCAGAGAGGGAATCAGATAGTGACAATGACATTTCATATCCAGCCTCATAAGGTCTATGACATCCCCCGTCATCCCCACCACAATAGTGAAATACATGCTGGAAATATCCCCACCCTCTGCTCCTATGTTCTTCTGCAAGTCCCCATTTGGTAACTAAGGAGAGGAAGTGCTTCAGCAGTGCTGTTCTTTTATGTGTTCTGTTTAGACCTTGGAACAGGATGAATGGTAGCTTAGATGAATGCATTTGTGCCATTTTTCTTGGCCCCAGACGATGTTTCCTCACTACCATGACATCTGAACAGAAGGAGAAAACATCTCCCTTTTGTAGGAAGCTAATTTAATTTGTACCTTCCACCTAGGGGTAAATATGTTTGTCTGTCTTTCTAAGCTCTCTTTGCCCACTTTCTTTTCTCACGGGAAACCCTGCTGAGTCGAAAGCAGGATATTGCTTAGTGCTCTAACTTTATTTTAAAGTAATTTAATTTTAAGCATACTCACACCCACCCTAAAGTGAAGCAACTGTAGGAGCTCCGCTGGGACAGCCTTAATGACTTTTGCATGTCTCTTGTGTCAGAGACATCAAGGGCTTGTTGTTAGGGAGGTATTTGTCTTTTAAAATAAACGCTTTAAAACAGGACCTCTTTTTTGCAGTATCCTCAGCGCAAGATGTGTTTCTTTATTTTAAAAAATCCTACGGCTTTGCACATTGACCTACCACCTCTAAAAACCAGCATTATGAACCACTGACCTTTGCTCTTCATTGATCTGGTGTTATATGTGATTTGACCTTGTTTTGTCTGAAAACTTTGTGAAAGGATTTAAAATAAACAACATACACATTTCTTTATGAAAAATGGTGGTGAAATATGACTCAGATTACTCAGAATTTACATCCTTGTGGTTTGGTTTATGCATGACTTCTTTAAATTGGTAAATATATTAAGTTGAGGGCATTATTTAATCCAATACTGCAAAGTTTCTGTAATTAAAAAAATAATATAAAGATGAAGAAAAGAAAACTGAAATCCAAATTGAAGGATTATTTAATAAAATGTATAATAAGACGACTTCTTTTATTTAAGCCTTGTTATCTCATACTAAGGTGTCACTGACACATGCAAGAACCTACATAGCAAGCAACTTTTTGGAATTTCTTCCTTTTAAAAAAAAAAATCTGTTTCAGTATCATTGCAGGTAAATATTTTGTCATCCTGTCAGATAAGAAAAAGAAAACATACAACACCCAAAATGGTAAAGTGTATTTCTAATATATGCCGTAATAAATATTGCAGGTAGTGTTTTTACCTGTGCTCCCAGTTATTGGTTGTTTGCATAATACTGTATCAATGGTTTTTTTCACGTTAATTTGCACTCTGTGTTCTGATCAGAAATGTGTATTTGTGTCATATCTAAAAAAGAAAACATATAACACTTCAACCGATAAAGTACATTTCTAATATCTGCAGTAATAAATATCACAGAAACTGTGATTTTACCTGCAGTTACTAGTTACTTGTTATTCAAATAATATTTTATCAATGCTTTTTTACAATAATTTGTACTTTGTGTTCTGGTCAGAAATGTGTATTTTTCATCAGCAAATCGCACAGACTTACAGGGGAACAAGTCTTGGAATTAGTCACAACATTTGGAAAGATTAATCATGAAAATATTTCTGTTTCACTCAGAAAACTTCCCTTCATTCTGTTTCTATTGCCTCAGTGGTTTGTTTTTATAAACAAGCTGCATTTGTTAGGAAAAGGAAGCAGCTCTCTTATTCAAACTTATGGTTTTGGAGTCTAAAAATGCAATACCGTGACAAACAAATAAGAGCCAATGTGCGCTCCGGAGCAAAAGGAGAGTGCAACTACCTCTCCTGCCCTGCTCTGCTCAGTGTATAAAATACACAAGATATAAAATGGACAAAATGCCTTCCTTTACCTTTGCAGAGGGCTTTTCAAACAGAACCCAGCTTTGCTGTGTGTTTTATGATTTTACATCAGCTCTGAGGACAAAGGAGGTATTTCCTGGTTCAGGACAATGCATCTTTGCATCCCTGTGCAGTGGTGAACCAGAGATGGAGAGTGGCTGATGAACTGGTTCCTTTGACAAACCACCACATTGGATCCTGCCCCTGTGCCTTGCTCTAGTATGGTTCTCACCCATATCTGGAGCTCAGAATCTTTGCCTGGACAAGTGTGGATGTCAGATCTGCGTTAACAAATACATGTAATCCATGGCAATCCATGGTGGGGCTAGCTGTCCTGTGCACCGTGTTAGAAAAACCAGAACTGAGGTGCAAAGTGAAGGAGAAAGATAGAAAAAAAAGAGAGAATCTGAAGCACTTCACCTACTGGCCTCTTAAGTTCACAGTACTTCAAGCAAACTGCTTTGAGGTCTGGAGCTTTCACTTGAAACTGCAAAGTTGTCTTTCAAGACCTGGCCTCTGACTAGGGTGGAAAACCTTGTTAGCAAAATCCCTTAAATATTTGCTTTGTTGAAGAGTAAATTCGTGCCTTTAAGAGTTATAAAGTGGTCACAAAATGCCTGGCGTTAAGAAGATAGTTATCTTTAGGGCTATAAAAAGGTATTTCCAGCCTTATTGCTGAACTGTGTAAATCAAGGCCATCCATCCCTCCATTAGAACCTAAGCTCTTAAGGCCTCTATGGACAAAGGACCTGGTTGTTTATGCAGCAACAACATCTGCTTACACTCAGCCTCATTGTCAAAGAGCTGTTGGTTAAAAGCACAGGATCTCCTTTCTCTCTATTTCATGCTGTATTATGTTTCATGCGGGAATATCTAGTCTCTGAGGCTTGACCACTGCTTTTATCTGCTGGACTTTAAAGAATTAGCTACTTGTAGTGAGAATCTGATCGTCACCTCCCTAGCAGTCCAGAGGGTGCATTTTGCCGGACACTTGAAAAATTTCTTTTGGTCTCCAGACGTCTTTCTGCAAAGTATTAGCTTTCCCTTGCTGCTCTGAAGCTAAAGCTCCTGTGTAAACACCTCTCCAGTTCAGTTTAAGATAAAATATGGTGTTTGGATCTGAATTCCTCAAATACTATTTGTGCACAACAAAAGACAATTATTACACTCAAGCCACAAAACACCAACTCACTTTCCAGACTGTATGATTGGTATTGTTATCAAATAAAACGTTTCTGAGCTTTGCTTGCTGACACAACACGGTTTCCTTAGACTCTCATCAGTAATGCAGTCAGAAGAGAGAACATAATTTTGCAGTTAATCTGTATTTTGAAGAGAAAGCACCTGAAGAAAATAAACTGCCCTGCAAAATATTAAGGTTTCATATTGCTACACTTCCCTGCCTATTCCTCAGCATGCACGTGAAGATGGAAAATACTTAATGTATAAATTTAAATAGTGGTATGGTAAATGTCCTGCCCCTAAACTGCAGGGTATAGTGGATTCAGACATTGCCTGTACAGCTTTAAAGTCCATGTCCAGAATAAACCCTAGACATATTCACTACTTATATAAGAAAGCCATGACACTGCAGAAATGGCTGTTTTTCCTTGTGATGGTATCTTCACCATATTGTACCAATTATCTTTCCTACAGCATCACAGCGCATGTTTTAATAACATGATTGTTGAAACAAAAGTCACATGCCTGTGTCATGCATGAAAATTTTAGCAGAACTTGCAGAGGAAAAAGGTGTAAATGTTGACATCTTATACTGAGTTGAATGCATACTCCCACATCCTAAAACTCAAAGAACCATAGAATCATGGAATGGTTTGGGTCAGAAGGGACCTTAAAGATCATCCAGTTTCAATCCCCTGGACAGGGGCAGGGAAACCTTCTAAGTGAAATGTGAATTCAGGTGAAAAGGAGACTTGTGACAGAGAGGTGTGGGCAAAGTATAGGTAAAACATAATGGCAGCTCAATGAGCGGAACATAAAAGGTATCTTGGGAAAAAAATACCCCAGATCAACCACCTTCGAAATGGGAGCTCTGCGTTACATACAAGGATTTCTGGTCCAAATACTGGTGAGTCCAGTCTCCAAATGTTGCCACCACTTGTATCATTCAATGTCTTCATAAAGGTGAGTTCTGCCTAAATTAATTATGCATCTTCGAGTATTTTCTCCTGACTTGTGTTTCTGTTGTGGAAGCTTGCTGTTTTGATAGTTAGAAACTTTTACTTTCTGCTGTAAAAATTCTCAAGCACAGTGGAAATAAATGTGTTTCTCTTCTAGCATTTTGGCTTAAGCAGTTCTTCTCTTCCCCTGCTACTTACACATGCAGTTATTTATAAGGAACAAACCTAGCCTTGCTTGGCACCCACTTTGAAAGAAAGCGGTCTGTTCCTCAGTCTCCCTTCCCATCTTACATGTTTCCCTGACTTATTTAATCCTTCTTTCCTACAGTCTGGTTTTCTCTTTTTTCGAAGATACACAACCAATATATGACAGAGTGCTCTTTGTACTTTCACCAATGTCCTGAATGGAAATATTATTATTCCTATTTCCTAGCAGATCTTACGGCACATTTGCATTTTTCTGAGCTACATCAGTGAGTCGTCTTCTTCTTTGGCTGCTTCCAGCTCTCAGCCTCTTCTCTGTATTAACAAATTCCTGTTATTTATGTGCCTAGATTTGCACTTTGCACTATTAAATTTCAACAAAATTCTTCTAATTTAGTGCAGAAATCCACAAATATTTTGCCACTGAGCAAAAGGAAACACCTGGCGGTTTGGTAGATCACATACCAATTCCAAGTGGATTGTACACATGCCACATGTTGATAATTTTATACTAGGATATCACCTTGCTGGTCACAATCCTTCATTCCTGTGTCCTTTTACCTTATCTTATATCCTTGATTATTTAATTGTCTTCTTCCGCATAATCAAACAAACAAGGATGATAACACAGTTCTTTTTCAGATCTTTTTCTTGTATGCCTGCAACAGCAGCTTCTATAACCTTCCTTGGAGAAAGGCTGGTTTCACATGTTTCATGATCTACATCAGCAAGATACATGTTGAAAATTTAAGAATTTCAAGTGTTTAAGGACTCAATAACACACAGATATAATGTTGAATCCAGATATGCAAAGCAAATCATCTGTCTCCCTTCTGAGGACAAGTCCTCCCAATACAAAAGCTTGCAAAACCCCCTTTTTAATACTTTCTTGCAGAAACTAGTGAAGCACTGTCACAGCATTTTGTCATCACAGTTGTTAAGACATATAGAAACAAATGTTAAGAAACACCTGTTTGTGTTCATCAGCAATAACTTCTATATAAATTAAAAAACCCGAGCTGATGCAATCTAAAGGCATTCAGGGAATTTTTTAAAATTCTGCCTTAGTTTACACACAGAGAATTTGTACCTTCTTAACAGAATATTCAGACTTAGGCAGTTCAAGAGGGAGATAGGTCAGTAAACCAGCAGAGTTGACAAAGGGGGTACATTGTCTTCACACAGGACATGTATAATTCAGTACTTGTCCCTCCCAAAAGGAACTTGTGAGGCTTTGCATCATTAATCTGCTTGTGTACATTGGGATAAATGTGTGGTGTTGTGCCATCAGTGGCTAGGAACAGAGTGCAGGGAGGCAAGATCAAAGCAAGAAGCAAAGGATCAGATTCAGAGCAGGGATAAAGCACAGCAGTACTTCTTCTGCAGGATGTAAAGGATTATTTACATGCGCTAATTTCTTCGCCTGGACCAACAGCAGATCTGCCTTTATCAGAAACATCCTCCAAAACAGGATCTCTGTCCTGAACGAGATATAGTGTTTGTTCTCCTCAATTCAAGTCCGGTGTGTTCTCACCTAGTAGCTTATTGGTCATGAGGATGCGTTCATACTGTTAGCCTCTGTTTGTGGCTTCCATCGAAAACAGGTGTTCTATTTCTCTCTTTCTTATGTTTTTCTTTTTCTCTGATCACTTCCCACACATGTTTTAATGTACAGGAAAAAACCAAAAAAACTAAAGATGGAGCAGATGTCATTGAAACTCACTCATTGCTACTGTAACATGAACTGCCAAACATCTCTGTGTTGATGCCAAACATCAGTGTTTTTCCCACTGCAGCCATGCCACTCATGGTGTTGGGTAGATGATGGCACTGAAAAGCTATCTCCTACAAGAAAATGACACAGTAGTTCTGAGGTTTTTGCTCATCGATTAGTACTGATGACATTACTGCAAGTATCAACTCCCTGGGACCTCCGTACGACATTAACCTCAAGTTTGCAGTTTTTTTTTTAGAGATGTTCAGGGCTGAATTCCTCTTTGGTCAGGGCTGCCAGTCTCAGGAGTAGTCCACATTGCCTCTGGCAGACAGTTTTGAGAACATTATAAACACATGCTTCTGATTGTGGCTGGAAATAGGCATGGATATATTAATTTTCCTTTCCTGACATTTGCATGAGCAGTCTCTGGAAATCTTTCTTCTAAAAATCAAGACAAAGAATTGGCTTACACTGATGGTTTGTCCTGAGTTTAACTAGTAACCCCCTGAAATTAAAAGCTGTCAAGAATACATCACATGCCATGACCTTGCTGAGACCAGCACACCACACTCTGTCTTCTCCTTCATGCCACTTAAAGTACACCAGCTGCAGTTTTGTTGTGTGGTTTAATGGAGGATGCAAAGATTAATGCTACATGTAGACACAGTTTAGTCCAGGTGGCTTCATTCTCTTTAGCTATGCGGTACCGTTACCCCTTGTTAATTGCAATGTGTATGTTCCTTAAGTTTGCCTTGCTTACTAAGGAGCAGAGGTTTCTGTTTTGTCATCTACCAGGCCTGGGAGACCCATGAGAGATCTCAGCAGACAGATGTGGTCATTTGGAGTCTTTCAGTGTGTATTACCATGGGTGGTCCTATCATCTGCATCATCCCTTTAATGGAATGTTAAATGTTTGCAAGTCAGGAGGCATGACATGTGAAAGCTAAAAAGTAATTAGGATTAAGGCATTTAGGAAGATAGTAATGCCTCTTTGAAATAGCACTACATTTAATTGTGAATAGTTTCTGTTGGTATGAAAGAAAATGAAATTTTTGACTTTTTATGACAGAAAAAAATCAATAAATATTACTACAGATTATATTAACCATACTCAAATCCACTGGTCCATAAGAGGAGGAACACATCTGCAATACATTAGGGTTTGTATACTACAATACACTGAATTCACCAAAATCACCCCAAATAGCTCCCTCTCTCCCTCCCTCTCCCTCTCTCCCTCCCTCCCCCTCTTCCCTCTCCTCCTCCTTTTCCTCCTCCTCCTGCTCCACCTCCCCTTCCCTCCCCCTCCCCAAAGCCAAGCCCAAGAATGAAGTTTTGTAGCAGTTTCAGGTCACCAAGTTCTGTGCGGATCCCTGCAACCAGCAAGGACCAGGTACAACCTTATAGAAAATAGGTGAGAAAGTAAGAGTGAGGTGACATAAAGCATTGCCAAGATAACCTTCCAAAAATAGTTCTTATCTGCAGGCAGCTTGTGTGAACAGAACCTCCTTCCTCTGATACCTTTCACACCTTTTTGTCTTAACTTATGTGGTAAGTGAATTATTCACAGTCCACTGGGCATAACTTGCTTATTACACTTTTTGGTAACATGCTCTTCTCTAACCTCATCAACCAGCAAACATGCTATCCCCATTCCCATGCCATGCCCATCTGCAGTATCTCTCTAGCAGCAAAAAACCCGCAGAAGAATGTCTGTTGTCTCTTCTCTGGACCCTTTGGACAAGGCAAAGCCGGATCCAGGAAAGTTAAAGCCAATTTCCTGAGGCTGTTGGGTGATTACTTGCAATCAAGAAGAGATTTTGAGGGTATGGATATGAGCCCAGTATCAGATGTAGGAGGAACCAGAAGGCTTCACACAGATATTATTCTACGTAGATATAAACAGATGCTAAAAAATGTTTCCTGTTATTTAACTAGAATCAATAATTTCTGATTTGGAACTATATAGGTGTTTTGATTATGGCCCAGGACATTTTCTGATTACTCAGATAAAGTGAGAGGCAGACACTTTATTACATTGAAAGTGGGGTGATAGCATCTGTGTCACTAGAGTAGTGATTTCACTGAAACAAAAAAAGATAAGCATTTCAATGATAAACTGTGTCCACTAGCACTATATTATTCTTGCCCTTGATAATACAAACTAATACTCATGTAAAATATAAGCCTGCAAAACTGCTTCCCTGTACCAAAAAAGATACCACTCTGTTCCCAGTTCAGAATAGAGTGCCCCAGTCTGGCCTTCAAAAGATGAAGGTCAATTATGGCACTTTTCAATCCACATCTTTCAGACACTGTTAGAATTTTAATAGCACTGTCTGACTTTCCACAGTGTATGCGACTGAACTTCCAGGATTTGCTCCCAAAAATTTATGCACTTTGTGGCTGTAAGTGAGCTCTCAGTATGGGAGCATACAGCCATGAACACTAAAACGCAAGTCAAACCATGTACTCGACCCCATGTGTAGATCAAGGTTTGTGAAGAACCTGCTCCAGTGCCAAGGTCTTGATTTTAGGGCCTAAGATGTGCATCATTATGTTTTGTGTCTTAAGTATTCTGGGTTTTAAATATGACATACTTCTGTCTTTGCTCATGGAAGTGTTTATGTTTATACACATATGCACTTTCATTAAAAATAGACATGCCTCTTGATCTTCATGCTTACAGAAAATACACTCGGAAACAGTAACTGCTTCAGGAGCAAGCCATCATAAAAATCTGGCATCTATTCCAGTATTGACATGTAGATATTCACATCCGTTCTGAATTGTATGACAGCATTGTTTGTTTGTGCAAGGCAATATCGTATATAGCACAAATCACCATGAAATTATTGAGTAGTTACTTGATCATTTAATTATTCTGCAGTTACATAATCACTCCATGACTATTGAAGCCCTTCAGATTGCATTAATTATACTTGGAGTAATTATTCCCATCTGCTGACATGGATATATGTCATACAGTTTGCTAGACAAGATAAATTTTTCAGTAACTCATGACTGAAGAGGGTTTTAAAAATGGGCTGGTCAACAACAGGCTTAATTATAGCATTTGGCAGCATGAATTTATTTCCGCTAACATTACATAACATAATCATACTGTCTCAACGGTAAAGGATATGAATTGAACTTTATAGTTGATAATTTCTAAAGATAATATGATATAAATATATATATTTATATATTTATATTGAATTTTGTGTATACACACACACACACACAGAGCAATTACAGTTAAACTAAAGCTCAGTTATGTTCCAGAATAAGTTGGTCTTCTAGTCTCCAATGATGCTGGCCTGAAGGTCTGGCTTCAGACAGCAGTTTCAGGCATTTGTGATTCCTGTGGATGTGCCTGTAGCTGACTGAGAACCTCTGCTTCCTCTGCAGTCAGGTGCGGCCTCTGGTTGCTTGTCAGTCCCATCTGCCCCTAATCCCATGGTGTTTGTTAGCATCACTTTATGTGCAGATGGGATTAATGGAAGAAGCTGCACAAGATTATCTGTCCACTCACAGAGCAGGTAGCTATGGAGAGGGTGATAATAAGGAGAGGAGAAAAATAGGAGTTTTATCCCAGTTTTCCCTAGCAAAGCCTGAAGGCATATCTTTCTCTTCAGTATGGATGCAAGACACCTTTTCTTTTAATTTTATATATGTGCTCAGACTTGCTCTCAGCAAACAGAATATGTATGTTTGTATTTCTTTCTTTCTATCTATCTATCTATCTATCTATCTATCTATCTATCTATCTATTTTTATCCAGGGAAAGTTATGGTTCACTTGGCCTGGAAGGACTAGGTTCATTTCCAGCTCCACAGGAACATTCTTGGCTGATGCAAAGAAAAACGAATGACATCTTTGTGGTGTTGTATGGCTATGGGATCATTTCATCTTTTTAGATTCTGACTTCTTGAGGCAGAGACACTTTCTTCTGTGTGTGTGAGGACTCAGCAGAATACGGGTCTGATCTTGACTTAAGTTGCTGAATAGAATCATGAGCTAATAAAATCAAGGATGCAGCTAGGAGCTGGCACACCTAGGGTATCAAAGGGCCTCTGAAAATCACAACTGACTCCATTAAGATTTCCAGTACCTGAAGGGGGCTACAAGAAAGCTGGGGAAGGACTTTTTACAAAGGCTTTTGGTGATAATACTAGGGACAATGTCTATAAGCTGTAACACAGCTTCCCTTACATATATATAAGGAATATCTGCATTTGCAAAGGGTCAAAATGAGACTTGTGGTATAGTTATTCAAACAGGGAATAGAAAAACATGTGCAAGAAGTAAAATCTGCAAGAGAGGAATGATCAGGCAGCCAAGATGTCTGCTGAAACCAAAACGATCCTGCAAAATGAGATCCTCATGAGAGGATAACGATTTTCCCCCTCTACTACACTCTTATGAGATGTCGTCTGGAGCCCTGCATTCAGTTCTGGAGGCCTCAGCACAAGGAGGATATGAATCTGTTAGAGTGAGTCCAGAGGAGGCCATGAAGGTGATCTGAGGGCTGGAGCCCCTCCCGTTGAGGGCAGGCTGAGAGAGTTGGGGTTGTTCAGCCTGGAGAAGAGAAAGCTCTGGGGAGAACTTAGAGCAGCTTCCAGTACTGAAAGGGGCTATAGGAAAGCTGGAGAGGGGCTCTTGATCAGGGAGTGCAGGGACAGGATGAGGGAGAGTGTCTTTAAATTGGAAGAAGGAAGATTTAGATTAGACAATAGAAAGAAATCCTTCATGGTGAGGGTGGTGAGGCCCTGGCCCAAGTTGCCCAGGGAAGCTTTGGCTGCCCCATCCCTGGAGGTGTTCAAGGCCAGGTTGGATGGGACTTTGAGCAACCTGATCCAGTGGGAAGTATCTCTGCCTGTGTCAGGGGGTTGGAACTAGTTGGGCTTTAGGGTCCCTTCCAATAAAAACCATTCTATGATTCTTGGAAAACAGGTAGGAATGGTAATTCTGCAGAATAATCTGGCAAAATAAGAGAAGCTGGAAAACATCTTCATCCTGAAAATGAAGTGCTAAGGGCAAATAAGATGAACCCCTTTTTCTTTTTTATTGGGCAAGGGGAAGGTGAGCACAAAAAACCCCTCGTCAACAATGAATGAGGAAGGATGAGGAAGAAAGCAAGCAGCCTACTTTGGTTCTTGCTTCCTCTATCAAAGGAATGTTGTGACCAGCTGCCTTGACCTTAGCAAGAAGACCACCAAGACCAATGCTGGGTGTGTACTATTAATGAATATCAATCCCATAAGGAGTTTGAATTGGACTGATTTAAATAACCCTGTGACAGATGATCTCTAATTCCTTGGATGGCTCATAGATCGACACATGTTCAACTGCAACAGTCACGGTAATTTTAAAACATACAACGGCACGAAGGCCTCACACACTACAGAGAGAAATCTAATGTTTAGTCACTGGATGTGTTTCTTTCAAAACTACTTTTATACTTTTTACACTTTAGAAATGTATGAGGAGGTAGACTTCTAAGCTTGCATCAAAGGAGACCGCTGATCTCAGATGAGATAGATGACATATCAACTGAGTGTCACATAGTCTTCAACGTATAATATTTTCAAACATAGGTAAGCTCTCACATCCTATGTGGCGTGCAAAATTTAATTTATGCCACAGAAACCTTCCCACTACTCTGATTCTGCTTTTATCCTGTTCAGTAGCTGCAATTTAAAAATTTTTTATTCTGAAATAATTCTTAGAGTAATTAGCTAATAGTGAATATAATACTAATACCAATGCTAATACTAATAATGAAGAAAAATGTTTGGTTTAGTCTTTGTTTTTAATCCTGGAAGTAAACCAATGTATTAGGGCTATGCTATATTCTCATGTAATTGATTGATTAGGCAAAGTGGACTTGCCGGTTTTGTGATCAAGGGAAGTGTGCTATACGTGTTTTGTTTTTCAATGTCTACAAAGCACAAAGAGATTGGAAAGAGCTGTATACGCCTTTTCCCACCCATAGGCGAGAACCAAGGGCAACTTTGAACTTAGTTAATGGACGTAGGTTGGCTAACTTGGTTTCTGTTCCAGTAAACTGAGGTAGCAGCTACCTCTCTGCTTTTTTTTAGAATGTGAATTTTGCTAAAATGATCCTAGTGACACAGGTAATGTTGTTTCTACTTAAACGACCATCATAAGTATTCAGGGTGAGCATCAGTTTGAGCTAAACAGCACAATTTCCACATGGCTGTTGAGGACAAGATATCATCCCTTGATGTCCCTGGATCTCTTTGCTGGTTTCCAGCTTCCCATGGCTCATGTCAAAACCCAGTCTGGGCTGTGATACCACATTGGAGGTGGGCTCTCCATAACAGCTTCCCAGCTACTTCCTCTTCTGCACATGTTGTCTGCATCCAGACTTGTCAATGCCCGTAGGGCTGTGGACAAGATTGCTTTTTAATGAAAACCAGCAATTAAAAAAAATTCTTGAATTTAGGGTTTGGGGTCTTTTTTAGCCTAAAATATCTAATTAACTGCTTCTGAAGTCAGGCTGAGGGAGCTCCAAAATCAATGTTGTTTCATCTGTAATATGTTCACAAACTATGTACCCTGAGAAATATTCATTAATGATATTTTGAGGAGAGGGAGGGATGATAAACTAGTCAGAATATCCATTTAAAGAATGTCCATTTAAAGCAGCCCATTCTCTGAGACACCTATACCAAACTCTTTACTTACCAAAGAGTCAGCTCTCAAGTATTGTGCTAAAATGCCCAAATCTGACTGAATGAAAGGAGACACTTTTTGGGAAGGCTACACAAAAAATAAAGGTCACTATCTGCAAGAACAGGGGTAAGGTTTTTGTTTCAGAGTTGTTGATGCATTACATCCTTATGTTTTGTCTATGAATTGCCTTCATGATTATGCCTGCCACTATCATTTAGGATGTTTACTGATGTTTTACCGTTACCTTTGTCAAGAAGCAGTGTCCTGGAACGGAAAACTCAATAGGTCTTTCCCATAAAGTCAAAGAAACCAAACCAATCAACCTGGAAAGTTGTTCTCTGTCTCTCATTACCAGCTTCTCTTTGAATCAAAGCATTGAGAATTGATATCAAGTACAGAGCTAACAGCTTTATTGAATGTCTCCACAGCTTAGGTATCTATGTGGTCTTGAATAAGCTGCCAAACTGCTGTGCCAGCACTATTTGGGTTCCTTTTAAAATTTTCAACTCTTTTTTTATTCCCAAGAGCAGTCTTCTCAGCTGCTCCACAGTCTAAAAGTCATGCACCTGGACTGTAACTTTTCAGGCCCTCAGCTACAGTGGTTTTTTCTGCTTTGCCAAGAGCTTTTCATGACTTTCCCTCCTGCCCTCATCACTGATAGGTACCATTAAAAGAAAGCTTCAAGTTGTCATGAGACACAAACCAGAATAAACAGACTGCCCTTTCACCTAGCAGTTTGTAAACAGAGATTAAGTTAACAGTGTGTGTTGTCTACACCTATAAACATCCTCTCAGGACATAGGTGACTTGAAACACACCTCATCCTTACCACGAGGGAAAACTCACTCTTTCATATGTCTGTGTTTTTGATGGATGTTCCTTTGATTAACACTTCAGTTTTGAGAAAAAAAATCAACATGCTGCATTGGTATAGAACTAATTTTATTTGTGGCTATTATGGTTTGGAAACAGCTTGACAGTTCTGAGGATAATAATAGTAGAAGATAAATAGAATTCGCTGTTAATGAAATCTAGAATCTTTAAAATACCATTTACATAGCAAATGTATTCTTTGTAAGTTCATTTTTTAAAAACAGGCAGCAAAACCACTATTTTTGCATTGTATTAAACTTACCCCGTGTTTTTTGTATCAGTTGAGAAAACGGGAAATCACTTTCAAGCAATTCATTACACTTTGGCAAAAGCTGTCAGCCTCTGCTTAAGAGATTCGAAAATAAGTCACACAGAGGGATGTAAAGTACCATTGATTTTAAGAAGCAGAGTTCCCTCAAAGGTTGAAATAATTGGTATGTTTATATTGGGAAACTTAGACAGTATCTTGATACCCCAGTGACTGCAAGTTCCCTTTTTGCATCTATGTGCAAGCAAAAAAGCCTCTGTTTTGTGTGGTGACTACATGGAGGGCCAAGGCTAACACCTTATATTTTAATATTGCACATGTCTGTAGGGAAGTATGCAAAATCTATTTCATAACCATGTACAAATGAACTCATCAGCCCTTCTCTAAATTGGGAGGTACTGAGTTATGTAGTTTTATAAATACAAAAGGTTTTCATACAAACCTTGTTGCTGATACTGCTTTTAAGGACATAAGAAATGATCAGATTTCTTAAAAAAAACCCGCTAAACACAGATTCACTTCAGAAATCAAGAAGTAAATGTTGCTGATTTTTTGGCAGTGCTGCGGGTACAGTACTGCCAAATCACTTACTGTACAGAGTGAGGCTGAACCAAGAGGCATAAAGAAGAACTAACAGTGCTAGTCACATGCAGCAATTAGCTATGGTAACAGAATTGTTTTTAAACCAGGATTTGGACTTCATTTAAATAAAACTCGCCTCAAATTTACATGTTACAAAGCACTCTGCCTGGAATGAAAGTACTTAGTGTGCTGAGTCTCTGTGATTAGATTTTAATTTCAGGCAGCGCGGCAGGGCTCGATTTGGGGGTAAAAAATGCTCATTGCTTGTAGGAAACATATTAATTCTTCAGATAAATAAAGATTCACCCTTCCCACCCTTACCAGAGAATTATTCAACAATTTTTTATAAAGCTATATTATTAAATAGTTCTCTTCAGTCTTAAGCTGAAAACCAACATACCTTGATTAAGAAGTGATTAATATTACTTGGTGAGAAGCTAAGCTGTCATATAATAGTCTGGAGGATCCGCAAAAAGTCAGAAAGATATTACAACACAGCATGAGCTACTCTCTGATCTTCTAAATACCTGGACTGTATTTGCTTCTACAATTTCTGTCTTATCTAACCTTCTTTATGTTCACCTGTAAGTTTATATTAAAGCCCCAATCAGTGGTATGGCTTTTAACACTGAGGATTTCATACTGCACAGAAATTAACCACCTCTAGTACAAGCATTTGCACTTTAAAATCCTTCCTGCCACTGCAGTGCATTTTCAAGATAGGAAAGTCCAGACAGAAATACCAATGCAAACATGTAGATATTAGAGCACAGAGATATAGATATACACATGTGCATACCTCATGTTTTAAATCCAAATTTTACTACTTATTGGAAGCTATTAATAATAAGAAGAACAACAACAGCAATGACAATAACAATTAACTATATTAGAATAGTGTGACGACTGAGGGCTTTCAGACATGTTTACACCAGGTGCAGTATGAATATCTTTAATATCCAGTGCAGAGTATCCTTACAAAACAGATGTTTATGCAGCTACAAAGTTCCCTCTGGAGGAACATGTAATAATTTAATACAGCCTGGTAAAAACACTGCAAATGCTGCATGTAGGCAAGTCTTGGCTGGCAATGATCTCTGTGCAAGACTCTTGGCCTCTGCACATGGTGTAGACCCAAAGAGGGAAGGGCAGAGGAAGAGGCTCCCATTGCCTTAGGGCAGGTGGTGGGTCAGCAGCTGAATTAGCAGGAGACTCCCTTCTCCAGGCTTCCAGGTTTATCCCCTTGACCGTGCTGCTGTCGATGGCAAAGGGAATTAACTGGCAAATTCAGCTGGTGCACAGATCACACTAATGTGCTGTGACTTCACCAGCAGTGGTGCTGACTGCGGGCTCTGGGATGCATCACACATGTTATGATATGCTCAGACTGTACGCAGCTCTTGAGTAAAAGCAGAGGAGCTGGGGGTGGTGTGATAAAGGCAGAGCAGCCCCGCTGCAGGAGCCAAGGAAAGGCCTCATTCCCACTTTGGGAGAACAAAGGGCAATGATAGACCTGTATTCTGTGCCCCCCTCACCATGGTGGTTTTGATGCTGGGATCAGGGATCAGGACGCGCATCCTGAGGCCGGTGACTTATTTGTCACACTAACTGCTTCCCACCCGGTGGGGTTTGTTCTGGTTTATGTAAAATCAATTAGCAGGAACAAACTCCTTGTAGCCCAGTTGCTGCTAAAAAGCATCCCTCCATGGAGCTGCTGCAGTCCTTCAGTGAGATGCAAGCTCTGAGCTGGCCAAATGAAGTACAGGCTCTTCTGCTGAATCTGCCTGAAACATTTTTCTTGTATCCCAGCTGTTACAGCACCCAGTCGATGGAGCTGTGAGATGAGGAACATATGCCTGTAACACTTCATTTCAACAGGCTCACTTAGTGTCTCTTACTTTGATCTTTCTCTGTATACTTCCTGTAACTGGAGTTAGTTACAGGCTGAAACAAAGCCCAGAGTTACCAAAGAGGGCTTTTTTCCCCCTAAATATTCCTTTTGTATCAGATTGTCTTACTGAGAGTTTCAAATGAACCAGCTGGAGGACAGCGTCTCTACAAAAATACTGCCATAGTTCAAACTCCTCCTTTGTGGCCATCGGTCTTGTATTATCATGATAACTCTGAAGCGGCTGCAGTTTTTCAGACCTGTTGATGTCCTTTAGGTTCCCTTTTCAGCTAGAAACAGCCCAAACTAGATTCAATAAACAGCTGTGAGGAAGGTCTCTGGCAGAGTAGAGGAGTCAATGCCTGGCTGCTAGAACTTTATCTTTCATCATCCCTCATAAAAAACATGGAATCATCAGTCCTAAGATTTCGCCTGTGTATTTAATATCAACTGTTCAGATAAGGCTAAATCATTTCTCTAAACAGGAATTCCCAAATGCTGCAGCAATATTCTCTTTTCACTGTGAATGGGCACAAAAACAAAGTGATCTCTTCCGAGGGAAGCTGTTGAACTGCCATGAACTAGTTTTGGCTACAACAGAGACAAAATATGGCTAAAAATACACCAGTGAAGACGTAAGCATGAAGAAGGAAGCAGTCTCTGAAAACATTTCATTTCCACAATCATGTATTCATGTATTTTTCTAGTATCACCCTTGTAGCATAACAATCATGAAAATAAAACACCAGCATTGTCCAATAATAAGATAATTTTCTAACAGTGCTACTTGGGTCTGTATACACAGAATATATTTCACTGTTGTGCCAAGTGCAGTGATTCCAATGATCTGTGTTAAAGGAGAAGCAAGTTTGATATAGACATGAGCAATGTGCAGGAACAAAGCTTTGCTAGAAAGCTGTGGTTTTTAAAAATTAAGGATGTAAATGTTGTGCTGCATAAGCATGAGGTACATTTCAAACATATGGGGAGTAGAAATTCAACTAGAATTCAGCTTTTCTGGATTCTCATTCCTATGTTCATTTCATTATAATATGGAATTGCAGAGGGACCATCATCATCTTCAGATTTCAAAGTGTGTCAAACTTCCTAATATGCACATCAGGTTGCTTGGGTTTTATTATTTTTGTAAGATGAGGTGACTGCTTAGTGCTTTACAACATCATCAGTAATCTTTCCTGTAGACTAAGCAGGAAAAAACAAGTTGGTTTTGTCATATTTCCCAAAGTTCTAAGCTTTTTGTTTGCTTCTTTCATGGTAGAACTGAAGAGCCCCATCTGAAATCATTGATTTTCTCAGCATATACACTTAAGCAAAGAAAACCTGAAAGAGAATTCCCTGGTGAATATGAAAAAAAATGAAGATAATAATTTGAGAGCTATGGAGGAAGTTTCCTTACATGTCCTCCAGCCTACGAAACAGATCAAAGCAGAGTAATTATAAAATTTTGCGTATCGTGTGTGTGTTCTTTGTGAAGCTAACACTGCATGCTTACCATTATCCTTTACATTCAGTTAGTGAGGTTTGTGGAGATGAGGATCTGCAGATTTTTTAAGCTATTTCAGCTACCTTAAGAAGAAAACAGCAGCTAGAGACCCTTTAAAAGCAAGTAGTTGCCTCAACTTCTTTTTTTTTTTTTTTTAAATAGACCCCTGAGGACATTTAAAGGTATCATATACAGTCTTTCCTAGATTGAGACCAAACAAAATACAGAAACTAATATATGACACACAATCTGAATACATTCTGTAAGAAATTACAACATAATCAGTTCTGATAAAAAAACGAAGCCTGAAGTAGTTCACCTTTCAAATTGATTTGTGTGAGTGGTACTAACTGGAGGATGCACTGTGAAGACTCAGTGAGTCAGTAGTAGAAATCAAAAACATTTTAATAAGATTATTAAAAAACTTAATATATGTTATAAAATAAGATTATAATTGAGAAATTATCATCAGTTTTAATAACCAGCCTGAAGCATCTGGAAAGGGCTGTTTTCCCAGAAATCCCTCACTCCACGCAAAAGAGTTGTGTGTGTATGTGTGTGTGTGTGTGTGTGTGTGTAAAAATAATTGAAAAAGGAACAAATGAAAAAACTTTGAAAAAATGTGTTGAGCATATGGCTTGTTTACATGTCTAGCTACTAATTAGATAGCTTTTAAAAAGTAATTTGTGAATTTAAGGACTGGAAGGCTGATCCACTAATCTGTTGCAAACGTGCATCAGGTCTACCAGAAAATCTATGGCAGCACTGGCTTTAAGCAGATTTTGCTTGCTTCAGCTGAAATCTTGTACAGCATATTAACAGAATATTAACAGATAATTCTGATACTGCAGAATGGGCACCAATACTGACTTGCTAGTGACTGTCATTCCCTAGAGTAAGTCACACCAGAATACTTCACCAGTCGCTGAGTCTTGCTCCAAGAGGAGCCCGCAGCCTTCGTTTTGCTGGAGGATTGCAGCCTCACCTCACGCTGAGTCGAGAGTAGGCAGCTCATTTGGATTTCTGTTTCTGTTGTTTGGAAAAAGCCATTTGTGCTGTCCTCCCTCTCCATAAAGGTTGATGCTCCGCAGGTCTGTGTTGTAAAAAAACATCAATAGCTGGAGACCTGCAAAGGGAACAAATAGTCTCATCTAACATCAGAGTAACTGGAAAACAAATAATTCTCATCCTGAACAAAGAAGACTTCTTAAAAACAATGCTAATAAATCTTTCCACTGTAGTATCTCAAAGGTCTTCAGGACAGGGGAGAGAGAAAAAGCCACAAACCATGGAGACACCATGAAACAGGAAAAGAGTCATCCAAGAATCAGGGGAAAGCATGGCATCTCATGCAGGTATTATTAAGATCTCCTTGGAGTTTGATGTTTGAGGACAAGAAAAATACAATGCCTTTTTCCTTCCCCAGTGGAGGGAAAAGGGAAGGAAGACCCAGAGAAAGCCCAGGCTAATTCAGGAGCCCCCTGGTTGCAGGAAGCTTGTTATCCTGAAAATATTTTTCAAATATAATTAGGTTGAGGTAAAATATCTTTTAAAAAACACTGCTCAACAATGAAATGTTTCTGTCCTCTTCAAACTGTTAAGCCTGAAATCCTGCCAACAATACCCTTTGCAGCTGTTTATATTGGTTCAATTCCCTTCCTGTTATCCATTTATTTGTTCTGTGCTTGTTAGCATTTTGTGCTTGTTCTAATTTCCTCTCCCTATCTAATCTATGCAATTGACTCAGTTCAACTGTCAGATTCCTCCTTTTTTTTCCATTGCTTTTTCCCTTTTTTTCATCTCAAGGTTCACATCTTGCTTTAACTCGTCTTTAACTTATGAAAAGCCATATATCTCTGTTTTAAATAGTGACAGTATATGCTACATTTGCTAGCAAAACAAGACAGAGCTTTTTCTTTCTTATGATTGCATGAAGGGTCTTTGGATTCCAATTCCCATTAACAATGAAGCAAACTACATTTGTAAATCTCTATTTTACCTATAGTTTACTTATTTTGCCCCTAACATAAACCCAAAAGATTTGGATCAAGATTGTGGGTTTTATTAATACGAAATAGATCAGTCTTCCATTGTTACATTAAATTCTAGGATCAAAATAGTGGATGTTTAAAACTTGTGAGTGTGTACTTAGAGATGTTCTCACATCCCTGCTCCAGTCTTACTCCAGCAAAATTGGAATGGAGTTCAGTAAGAGTTCATCCTAAAATGAGTTGCATAAATCTGGTTAAAGAATCCAGGACTTGTCGATGCATTTTTAATATACTTGAATATTACAGAAAATTCCATTGATTCATTCTGACTCTGTAATCAATGCTCATGTATTTGCTAGGTTTCTCAGACAAAAGAGAATAGTACACAGAGGAGTTATTTATGCAAAAGTGACAGCAGTGCTGGTACCTATGGTTATCATCCCACAGTCCATTTGGACTAATGTTTATAGCTCTATTCATTGAGAACAAGATCCGGAGCTCATAACAATCAATGGTAGTAACCCAACCCAGTGCAATGAGGTCCCAAGCCAGCACAAAAGGAACTGAACTGTAATTTGAAAGACTGTGAGGAGGCTTAGCCACATGGCTACTCCTGCACTGAAGGTTTTGGTGATGGAAGTGCTTCAGTAGCAGAACAGAGTCAGTCCTTTATTTTCCAGTCAGAGTCATTTGAAAAGTGAAATCTGTTGATGGTCTGACCATCTTTAAGAATTAAAAGGGAGGAAGAGTAATGCATGCATCTTGCAAGGGAAGTGGTTCTATTTTTAAATGGGTATTGTAGAGTTTTAGATGTGGAGAACTTATCCCTTGTACTTTATTAAATAAAGACATATGAATATTCATGCTACCTAGTTACCTAGGAAAACAAACCTTACAGACCTCTGTCTTAGACTGAGATCTTAATAGTGTGCGTGCCTTCAAAACAGTTCTTCACCGGCAGCAAATTTCATAAAAGTACTCTGTGATGGGCCAGCAATGTGCTGAAAATCATGGCGTGTAGCAGCATTGTTTTAGTGATAGTATTAATGGTTGTCCTCAAATGAGTTTCGAACCATCAAAAGTATTTTTTTTTAAGCCAATAGATCCCTCTAAAACTTTCTTAGTCTCTAGATAAATTAAAATCTCTGCATATCCCAAAACCAGCAGCAAATGGTAGGTGAAAGTGTTGAGTAGGACAAGAGTAAGGAAAGTGACTGAAAATCAGAGCCTTGGACACTGCTTTTGCGATGTAAGAGATATTACGGCAAAAGGGCTATAAGGGAGTCTACAAAGTCAGTTAAGAGCAGGACCCTGAAAGAAAGCTAAAAGTTGCATCTTCTGGGGCAGAGTGCTGACTGCAGTGTCATATGTGGGAGCTCTGGGCAGGGACAATATCTTTTGATGCTCATTATAAGTGTGAAAAGACAGCATCCAGACTTGTTTTGCAAATAAACAGGATCACACAAAAATAATATACCTTATTGAAAGCATCTTTTTCTAATGGTTCATTTTAACGATGTATTTAGATGGTTATTTCCTGTGTCCCCTGTGTTTACTTTACAGTCAGTGAGCCAGACCAGCAAAGTGAAATGCGTGATCTTAAAGCGCTTTCAGTGGTTAGTGATCCAAAAGTGATATTCTGCTGCTTTCTGGAGGGAGCAAGCATGAACTTGATGCTCATCTCATCTTTTTGAAAAGCCAAATTAAAATGCTTGCAAAGAAAATGAAATGTGGCACTAGGATCCAGGCTCAGACAAGCTCTTCTCAAACTGTTTGCTCATGGTTCAGCTCACAATAAAATTAGCAGGAGCTGGTATTGCTGTTGCAAAAGCTGGGAGCAGCTAGGTCAAGAGTGTGATAGGCATCTGATGTCAGCTTACCACTGAAATTGTGTGTGATGTTCTGTACTGTCTTCTCACTGCTCGTGGGAGAGCATGAGAACATATGGCTTCTCTGGAGCAGCCTATGTGGTGAATTAACAGTGTATAATCTTAGAGAGATATATGCTTTCTTGGTCTAGCTTGGCTCTGGGTATCTAGACGCACTGGCCTTCCTTGGTTGTGACACCTCATGCTCTTCAGGGTCACTGAAAATCTTTTTTTTTTTTTTTCCCCCTTTTCTTTGATTTTAACTTATTTCTCTTGAAGAAGGCAGAGGTGTCAGGCTTATGACGACGCAGACTCACAGACACTGGAGCAGGGATGCCTGCTCTTGAGTAGTTGAACCAGGCTGAAATTCTTTGCAGTTGCTGTAGTGCTGTATGCCAATAATATCTCACATGTGTCATCAGTTGTCTTTAAACGGGATGTCTTGACAGAGCACTTGTTTCAAGGAAGTTCTCCCCAGGATATGGAAGATGGTTGAAGGAGTGCCTCAAGACATAAGCCATTTATTGCACACGTGCTTAGAGGAGTTGATACATTTCAGTGGGAAAATAGGTTCATGATTAGTTTAAAAAGATATGGTGGGTCCTCTGATATGAAAATATCCAAATCCTCCAGTCAGAGCACGATTTTGCATTCATGAGTGCCTCTGTGCTGGACTGTGACCAAGATCTGTGTCTTGTGGGTTGAAAAACAATGCCGTCTTTCCAAGCTCGTGTTTTTTTACATTCAGACTGGATGATAGTTCTTCAACTATTTATAAAGCTCTGAGGAGACTATCATTGTGAGTCTTGGCTGTACACTGTTAAGTCATTTACAATATGACCATTCTCTTGTGATGGACTGTTCTAGGCCCACGAAAATCAGAGTGATCTTCTCCTCTGAAATAGTTAAGATATCTGAAAGAGGAAGCTTTTGAATAGGTCTCTCTCAAATGGAGCAATGAACATGACTGAATAGATGCTACTCGAAGATGTGGTGCCTCCCAAAATACAACTAAGCATTACTTTATCATCTTGCTCTGAGTCTGCTTGACCCTTGGCGTAGAGAAATATTCATTTCGCACACTTGCGGAACTTCAACCATTTAATACAAAATGGAAATATTTCCAGGAGTCTTTATCCTGCTAGCTGAGGATGCTCTATTGACAGGCCTAACACCTGAATCCGTAACTCCTCCTTGAAAATTTTTCTGGCATCTTTTATTAGAGGAAGTTGGTTGAGGCACAGTGAATACAAATGTCTGAGCACCTTTCTTCAGCCTCATTAAATAAGAGTTCCTTCCGTTTTCTTATTCTGGGGAATACGTGTACTAAGTTAATTTGATCTCATCCAAGATTTGAAACTGATATATTTCTTCACTTGCTTTACAGATTAACACCAGGCTTCAAAGTAATTTCCTACTCAAGTGTCTTTATGGTATGCACAAGATCCAGCTCTTTCTGCATTAGTAGTCTGCAAGGACTTTTTCAAGGAAGCAAGAAAAAGGAGGAGAGCTTCAGATGAGCCAGGACAGATCTGTGCATATTACTAGAAAAAGATATGGCATTGGTCCCTGTGTCTAATCCCTGTGGCAGAGGTTTCTCAGAACACAGCGTGTACAGTCCACATGCTTTGGCTCTGAGTTTATGTTAACAAATAGTTCAGCTACAGGAGTCTTGCTCCCAAGCAGGACACATGCAGGTGCTCACCCTTCTTATGACAACTATGATATACAGCACTATTAGCCACATGTTCATCATATAGATGCCTAGGAATGGACAGAGACACTTGAGCTTCAGGCCACACAGGTTTCTTCAGAGATCTTGTAGATTTCTCACTGTTTTGGCTTTCAGGGCTTCCTCTGCAATGCAATAGCTACTGGCACATGTTGCATTTACTCTCATATGGTAATGTGCTGCATTGGGTATGTATGTGCTCTTAACACAGATAGAACTGAAGCAGCTTCTGAAAAAAGCTTTCCACCATCCAAACTTATTGCAGCTCATACTCTGGTGTTCACTGGTGTCACCTATTTATTAGGCATTCTCCTCCTACTGAGGGTAAGGCTGCAGAGGTTTTAACTGGCTAGGATTGGCCCAGCCATATAAACCTAGTGGGAGAAAAATTTTGAGAATAAGTTTCCAACACGAAAACTGAAACGTGTGGCTGGTGAGGAGTGCTGTCCTTGTGCGCTTACTTGTGTAATGCACTTCTGTTGAATCTTTATTTCTGTGTGTGTATCCCACATTCTGTGCAGCATCACACATTTGTAGATGTAATAGACAATATGCAAATACAGAGTACAGAGAAATAAACTATCTAAAGAACTTAAAATTTAAATAATTTATTCTTAAAATCAAAGAAGTAGGAAGAGGTAGGACTACATAGTTTTCCCTAATGTATGAGCCCTGTATCATGTGAAACATAGGACTGAATTTTCTAGTCACATAGAAATATGCAGAGTATTTTCAATCAAGAACAGAAGGTGAAATTCATTGTATTACCCTTTTACCTGTAGAGAGACAGAGTTGGGCTGATCACAAGAAGTAACTACTACCGTTCTTTCAATTTCTCAACTAAACATGAGTATTTCTATTCTCTAACATTCAAATATTAATAAATAATGAATAGTTTTGGTAATAATGATCTAATTTATCCATTTAAGGAACCCCATTATAAATGTAAACAATACTGCAATTCAACATTTATGAAGTGTTTATTTTCTCTTCCTATGGAATTTATTTAATAGACATCACTAGACCCATCCATTATTTATCATCTTTTAAAGTTTAATGAATATGGATATGAAAATTGTTAAAAATTGAAATACATAATATGTCTCATTATTGCGTCAATGAATCTGGCCTGTGAGTTTAAATCCACAAGTGAAAATGGCTGGTCTATGCCACAGATTATTTGTCTACTGAATGGTTTGAAGAATTAACTCTTCACAGCCAGCAAAGAGATGTCTTGAGAAAATAATGTAATCCAAAGTCAAGACTTTGAAATGTACTAATTGTGAGAAGAAAATTAGTTTAAAAAAATGAACCAACTTAAACACCTGCCTAAAATCCCATGTAAAATGAATTAAAATTGAACCAAATAAAGTGAGGCATTTTATCTGTATATTTCTGTGTGCTTCTGTACCTCATGGCTTATGAGGACAGGATGAGCCAGTACAAAACTAGGTTTGAATAACCCAAACAACATCTCTTATTTCTGATGTGGTCAGAGCTGGGAATTTTCAAAGAGAAAAGACTTTACACTCTATTTTTCTGAAATGTGATGGCAGATTTCCAGAGCAAAAAAAAAAAAAAGTTGGATAATCTTTGGAATTTTGCTTTTCAAACAAAATTTTGACACAGTGAGGACCCTTGCTATAAATGAAGTGTATTTGGGTGGTCAGTGCTGCATGTTAAGACGAATTTGAGCTCTACTCTTCCAACAAGTCTTTTCAAAATATGTTAGGAGAGAAACTAACTAAGAAATCAGAGCAAATTTTTATATCTACCTTAACTGGACATGATATTCTTTTCCTGCAAAAGACTTGCTGTTTCCAGTGTCTGGGAAGATCTGAATTATTAGGAGAAAGGATTTTCTTTCCAGACAAATGTTATGTGCTAGTAGTCTTCCAACTTTGGATGCTGTCAGAACACAAGAGGAAAGTGAAGCGCAGAAACTTACAAGAGGCCCCAATCACTGTACCTAAGAATAAACAGACAATTGTAGAAGAATAAAAATTACTCTAACAAGAAAGTGTTGAAAAATAAAAGGCACCATACAGCTTATAGTTCTTGCCAGGAAACCATTTATCAGGAGACAACTAAAGAGGTATCATTTTTGGGAGTTTGCCAATGGGACCCGATGATATGCCAAAACAGGTGTCTTAACATTAGGACAAAAGATAAAAGCTCAGACACTTCACTAGTTTTCATCACTAGAAGCTGAGGAGCAAGACTCTGCTCCTAAGAGAGGGAGTTATCCTTTTTCCCTTGGCAGAAGGATACAGAAAGAACAGAAGGATACAGCACATATATTTTAATCAATGTGAAACCAGATCAGAACAACATTAAGCCTCGAACTTTAGAAGGGTTGTCATTGAGATGCTAAAAAAAATATAATTTTAAAACCTATGTCTATTTAGCTTACTCCTCCAAATGCATTGAAATGACATCCAACATTTTTTGTTTGTTTGTTTTATTTAATGATTATATTAATAAGCTCCCAAGTTTGCAACATAGAGACTTCAGGTCTACGGCTCAAAAGCTCTGGCTGTGCCTGGGTTGCCAGGTGGCTGCCTTCTGCAGCTTGGTCTGTTATCCCAGCCCAAATCAGCACACCATAGCTCCCTTCTGCTCTGTGCATCCAAGTTTCCTACGGAAACCTGAATGTGTGTGTACATGGAGGCTGCGAGGAGGAGTGTGCACGCTTGAATCATGTCATCGTGTGAGCTGAGCACATGGCTGTGTGCTACTAGACCTACGTCCCCTCATCTGGACTTACCTCGTGTCTCAGGTCTCAGAGTCATGATATTTTCCTACTTTGCCAGTGTGCTAGGATACATTCACAAGCACTTGTAAGGCTCACATATGCTACAGTAATAGGTCTTAAAAATAGACAAAAGGCAGATTTATAAGCTGCTCATCAAAGCAAGTGTCAACTATTTTTTTACTTCTCTAGATTGTTCTACTCTTCCTTGTACAGGAATAATTTCTAACAGTGCAGATTGAGAAAGGTCTTAGCTGCTAGCAATTTTTACTGATTTGTTTGACTGCATAATAGGCTATATTACCTGTGAATAATTGGATATCTTCTTCATACCTAGTCTACTGAAGGGAAGTAATTCACATGATAAGTAGACTAGGACAAATTCAAGGTAGATCTCTCCTCACAGATTCCTCTGTGCTCCTTCCACTTCCACATTAGAAGGAAAATCTCTCTATTTGCTCAGATTTAGTATATTACAGCTGTTTTAGTGAGTAAGATTACAGATTTTGATTAATTCGTCAGCCTCTGAGCTTTACTTTTTCTAACAAGGTAGGTGACTGTCTACTATAATCATCATTAAAGTGTTAGAATAACGGTGGCATATATCTTTGGTCTCTACCCAAGTGCAGCATGTTTTGGTATCAAGACTCCTTAATTAAAAGGATATCCAGTGACAAGCAAACTAACAGCACTTTACATTAAGCTGAATTATAATACCCAAACACTTTATTGTATTTCTGCCAGTTCCAGTAACTCTGTAATTGCATCCGCATTCTGACACGCTTCTGGTGATATCACAAATGCGTTGTGGCATCTAAGTCTGAAGCATACCCCTCATTTTGCTAAGCTGGAAATAAAAATATAGCACATGGAGAAAATACTGCCTGTAAACACTGAGTAAATATCACCGTGTAGAGCATCACTGTGCAATAAAACACATGCATCTGCAAAATGTCATGTAAGGAACTAGTCTGCAAGACAAGGTCTGAATACATGAAGGTGTAGATGGTTATTAACCAAGTTCACACCCCCATCTCAAAATTTACAGCCTCCTGCCCAACTTACAGCAGTGTGCTCAGATGGCCAAAAAGGCTAACAGCATCCTGGCTTGGATCAGACATGCTGTAGCCAGCAGGAGTAAGGGAGGGATGGACCCCTGTACTCAGCACTGGTGAGGCCATGCCTCAAATCCTGGGTTCAGTTTTTGGTTCCTCAGAACAAGAAAGACATTGAAGGGCTGGAGTGTGTCCAGAGAAGAGGAATGGAGCTGGAGAGAGGGCTGGAGAACAGGAGTCATGGGAGTGGCTGAGGGACCTGGGGCTGTCTAGAGAAGAGAAAACTTATTGGTCTCTACAGCTACCTGAAAGGGGATTGTAACAAGGGTCTTGGTCTCTTCTCCCAGGCAACAAGTGATAGGATGAAAGAGATTGGCTTCAAGTTGTGCCAGAGAAGGTTAAAATTGGATGTTTGAAAAACTTTCTTTACTGAAGGAGTGGTGAACAGCTGGAAGAGACTGCCCAGGGCAGTGGTGGAACCACCATGCCTGGAGGTGCTCAAAAGACATGTAGATGCGGCACTTTGGGACAGAGTTTAGTAGGCACAGTGGTGTTGGGCTGTTGGTTGGACTGGATGATCTTAGAGGTCTTTTCCAACCTTAATGATTCTGTGATTCTATGTTTCTATGATACTGCCGTGCTTTGCCTAAAGTCAAATCTGTTGCCATCTGGCTTGCTCCTTCTTTTCTTCCTGCAGCACTCTCTCATCTTCATCTTTCCTCTGGCTGCAGCCAAAAGTTGGCCGTTAATGCTGCTGTTGTCCTGCATTTCAGTGGGGATACCTGTGGCGAAATATCCTGGTAGTTTGCCTTGTCAGGGGGGATTGCTCCTTCCACTCCCACATTAGAAGGAAAATCTCTCTGTTTGCTCAGAAATAGTATATTACAGCTGTTTTAGTCAGTAAGATTACAGATTTTGATTAATTTGTCAGCCTCTGTGCTTTACTTTTGTTCCAGCTGCAGGAATAAGGGGGACCCACTTGCTCAGAGGTATCTATGAAGGATGCCCAAACACCAGGAGGGAGGTAAGGTGTCCCCAGCCTCTTCCCATCATTTTCTACTGGGTGCTGTTTTCTGCTTTTTTCACTTTATTTTTTACTCTTCTCCTGGAATGGCTTTGTTTCTCTTAAAATGGCAGTTGTTGGATAGTGAATGGTGGCACTAACAACTCAAGAGGAAACTGGGAGAGAAAGGCTGGGCGGTATGCTGGCCAAAAGAAACACTGACAGCGAGACCACAGAAAATTACTGGTAAGTGGTGTCTGTGTTTGACCTGCAGATCAGGTATATAGAGCGCTTTTCCTCAGAGAAAGGAATTATAGCTACTTACCAAAACTCTGTCAGTCGTAAGTCTCTTATGTTGGGTATAAAAACACGGCTACAGAGAAAGACCACTTATGTTTTACTCACAACAGTCCAAAAAAGAAATGGCAGCTAGGAAGAACACCTCTCCAGTTTTTACTGCTCGCTGGATCAGCCTCATAAATGCTTAAACTCATATATAAAAATGTTAATGTTTTCCAATTGCTATTCTGAATTTATATTTATTGCAATACAACGTATCCATTAGCACATCTATCACTGGTAAATTTGTTACTGCTTCAAATATACAGTACATAATGTTGCAGCAATTTCATTTTACAAGCTAATAATGTACTGTAATGTAGCTTGCAATATCATGTAGATGTATTTGATTAGGGAGGTTCAACAGTCAGTCAGGTTGAATAGTGGATTATATGAGAATCAAGTTTTTAACTTATTTACTATACAAATGAACAGCTTTGGTGCACATTAAATGTGTTAATTTAACAGGTGTGTTGTTTTATTTCCTCAAATATTTGTTGAAGAGGAACAAATGGTATTTTGACTCAAACAGAAGCGCAGTAGACCTAGAATGTTTTTTGACACTTGACATGTTTATTTTTTAAAAAGAGTCATAATTGTATTTAATTGTTTTATAAATTTATTTTACTGTTTCATTCCACCAACTGCAGTAACTTCCCAAGAACAAGAGGTGTAGATTTAGTGGAGAAATTTAAATGAGATATCAGGAAGAAAAGTTTTTCTGTAAGGGTGGTGAGACCCTGGCTCAGCTTGCCACGACAAGCTGTGGCTGCCCCATGCCTGTGTTCAAGGCCAGGTTGGATGGGGCTTTGAGCCCCTGATCCTGTGGGAGGTGTCCCTGCCCATGGCAGGGGGTGGAACTGGATGGATGGTGAGATCCCTTCCAACCCAAATCATTCTATGATTCTATGTGACTAAAATATATTTTCCTGAGATGTTATAGAAATACAGTGGTAGGTCTTATTTTCTAAGAAACCAAATCTTCAAAAATATCCTGCATGGGAGATGATTTTTTAGAGAAATTTCATGCTTTGTTGAACAAAGTGTTTTGTTTTCCTATGTGGTTTTACCAAAACTTATATCTGTGTGCCCTGCAGAGAGGCAATGCCCACTCTGTCACCCATAAGACACAAGGTGAGGGAGGGATGCCCTCATACAACTATTCTTTCTGCAAGTCCTCCGGGTGGGAGTGTGACATCAGTGGGCTGAAAGGTGCTCCAGCAGGTAGGATAAGATTAATATGGATTAATATTTGCTTTCTTATTCCACAAACAATTGCACCAGGGGGAAAACAAATCAGGAGTTTAAGAAAGGTGCGTAGCAGTCAGCATCTTATAGAGTCATAAAATCATAGTACCATAGAATCATTAAGGTTGGAAAAGACTTCCAAGATCAACCAGTCCAACTGTCAGTCCAACACCACTGTGCTTACTAGACCACGTCCCCAAGTGCCACATCTACACATTTTTGGAACACCTCCAGGGATGGAGACTCCACCACTGCCCTGGACAGCCTCTGCCAGTGCTTCACCACTCTTTCAGTAAAGAAATTTTTTCTAATATCCAATCTAAACCTCCCCTGGTGCAACATTTCAAAAGTGTGAATGTTCTTAAAAATTTGGTTTTGGAAGTGTGTCTTTTTAGAAGGGCATAGGAGCATTGAAACGAATCTGTAAATCTTCCCAGGGACTTATTTGCACCCTCTGGAGCCTGCAGCTGGTGCACCATATGGACCAGAGTTTCCTGTAAGCTCCTAGTCAATGCCACCCAGGTCAGAAGAGACATCATCAGATATAGCAGCAATGCAGACCATTGCAAGAACCAAAGTCTGGCTTGTGGGTGAAGGGGTAATGCCTGCTTTTGTTGCTAACTCACGCCAACAGTAAGCTTATCTGGAACAGCTCTTCTGCATGCAGACAGATAAAACAAGGGAGATATTCATAGGGAGATATTTGCAGAACCGCACATACACAGTCTTTTTAAAAATCTTCTCTAATGATCTTGTCTATGGAATGCATATTTATGTTGAGTTTTACTGCTTAGGTAACTGTACTCAAATAAAAATTCAGAAGTTACTAGACTAAATTAATCACTGGTAAAATTCTATGCTCAACGTTATGTTTGTACATCCACAAAAAAAGTGAAGCAGCATTTTAGCTCTCTAATCCACTCCTGCTCCTTGCAGTACATTCCAGCTGAGAAATGGGACACAACAGGAAATAGTTTACAATTTTTTTATGTGAAAGAGGACTATAACTGTCACTTCTGTTTAGCTTATAGTTTCCCGAGTTTTGCCAGTCTTTTAGCCCATTCAGATAGGATAGCTTTTAATTTAGCTGTCGTCATCCATAAACTACCCGCATGAGTATTGCAGCAGGGAAAAATTACATGAATGACTTCTGGAAACACTGACTTCCTAAGGACTGTTATGAGAAGTAATATTACATTATATCTGCAGTCGTTTTTGGTACAGGGGATCAGCAGAGGGCTAAGGGAAAGAGTTTGACACACGCAGTAAAGTTACTAGAAAGAAAAGCTAACTTATACAGTGCTAATGAAGAGAAATATTTTTCCTTTGCAATAAATTGAAGTGACAAGTAAAGGTGGCCCTTAAAAATCCTCCATTTACTCCCCTAGGGCAAAATCTCTTGATGGGCTAGGTTCAGTTTCACTAAAGACAATGGAAATTCTTAATTGGTTTCAATAGGCTTTGGATCAAGGCCACAGAAGTCATATAGATCAAAACATTTTCAGTTATCTAGCTGGATTGCAAGGAGTGATAACGTTTGTGAGAACAGTTTGTTTTAATTTCTGCTGTTTCACTGTGGGGAAAAAATATATTCACTGTTTATTCCTCCGTCCAATTGACATCTACATCTTTCTAATGTCATGCAGAGGACACTAATGCAATATATTATGCATGCTATCTATGTTCTGTTATGTCATTGGCTTTCACCTCGCTTCATTTGTCTATTGAGTCTGGAAGGTAGTTGAGGGGTGATGAGAAGAGAAATACCCTAAATCTGTCAGAATTACTTAGACATCTTGATATGTTTTGAAAAAAATGAGCACTTATTGCTCTGCGTTGCTTTTCCAAGGTAAATTTCTGAATCGGTGCATGTTAGATTTTTTAAATGTGCACAATTGCATTGATCTGTCTCTGTTTTATTATTTTGCCACAGATTGTATCAATAATATCTTGTCAGCTGAGGTTTATTAGAGATACACAGTCTCAAGAAAAAAATACTGTATCTACCCTGATCTACTTTTTCCATTTCTGATTTTTGTTTCCATATTTATTTCATATTCCATCTATCCTCTCTATGCTTTATTAATGTACTTTTATTGTAAGATAAAATGAATACAGTAGGAATACACTGCACAGCTCTCTGTAACTGAAGAGCATGCAGTCCTATCCACTGTGGTACTGTCAGCACCCACACAGTACCATGTATACTTTCCTGAACCAAGACAAGACCTTAAATGAAAATACCTAATCTTATTTGGATCTTATTCATGCAATTTACTAAATGATAATTTTGTGAGTTTCCTTATCCTGTTTAACTTCTTTTTATTCCATGGAAAAATTACAGGGAAAGACTTTACTTGAAAAAAAAAAAGTGACAGCATTTATTAAAGTGCTATAAAGAAAGGGAGCTGCTGACTGTTAGCCTGAATGATTAATATCCTGTACAATTTAGCCTGAGATGGGGAAACAACATTTTCTGAAATCGTCGATTGCTTAAAGGTCTTGGACTTTTCCTTTTTGATGTTTTTATTACATTTCATAACAAAGAGTAAAGTAATGTAGCTTCTATCTTATTGTACCTCACTGTAGAGAATGTTTGTACCTGCACGTAAGGAAAAATACTTTTTTTATACAGCATTTTCAGAAATATTTTAATTTAAAGCATAAGCTTGTTGATTCATGAAATCCCTATAACTGTTTATATAATTCCTAAAACTGTTCAGGTATGTTAACCAAAGAAAAATAGTGTCATTACTGAAATAAACACCTTTTGAAAGTCCCATTATAATTTCAGAAAATAAAATGAATACTAAATTCATCACTATCTCGCCGTATTTGTAATGTGAAGATGTCACTACAAATTGGATTTTCAAGTTGCTTGTTTGCAGAAACTCTTTTCAGACTTGGGCAGCAATCCCTCATATGCTGTAGAAACTCTCTCTCTTGCTTCCAAACTCTTGCAGATCAGTAAAACAGAATTCACTTACCTATGCCAGTAAAACATAAACAAAAATAAACTCTACAAAGGCTCCATATCCTCTGGTCTGAAATAAGAGGGAGATAAAATGATGAATTTAATTAGAACTCAAAATAAAATCTGAAAAATAACCTCTAAGAACTAGTGCAAAGGGTAAAGCGCAGAAAAACAAAGAATACAATGGAGTCAACTTTTTTTTTCCTTTATGTGTATCTTTTGTTTTCTTTCTATGCAAAAACAAATGATGAACTTTGGATGTACTCTAGCCTGTTCTTTTTCTTTTCTCTCAGCAACTCCATCCTATCCCCGGCTTTCTGTGCAATGAACGGGATACTACAGATAGTCCTAATCCAATCCAATATCGCTCCTGTGGAGAGGGACTGAGAAACAGAAAAAACCAAACCGGTACAAGGAAATGGAGGTAAATACATAACAGAATGGGTAGTGAATCCAATAGAAGAAATTCTCTCTCCTTCCCCAGTTCTCTCTCTTGTACACACACATATCTACACACTCATTTTTTTGGTGAAACGGTGTCTTCTAAGCATACAATTTTGCATAGTGGAAAGGCAATTAAACCGAACAGCTTGAAGCTGCCAATCATTCCAACTATCAACAAAAGCTTCTACTATCAAAGCAAATAATGTAAATGTACAAAAAAAATACATTCTATCAAAGCAAGTAATGTAAACATGCAAGTAAAAAATAAGCTTGTTTATCAACTGTCATGGGAAAGTATACATTTTTTAGCCCTTGCCCCTCAGGATATGTCTTATTGTATTTCATTACGTTAATTTGTCCATGCATCTGACATGGAAGGTAAGGACAATAACAGAAGTTAGCTTTTCTGTACACTTTTCTGTTGGGGAAGCTTACTACTGCTACTGCAGGGTTGTTCTTTTTCTTTTTTTTTGCCTTCTGGTGTGCAAATAAATTGACAGTCACAGCTTATCATCACTTAAAGATGCATGTGCATGCTGGAGTTTACTGAAACATGATTGGCTGCTACATAAATCAATCTGATAGAGATCGGTCCCATGAAAAAAAGATAAATCATTAGCCTGTGCTTTTGGAATGCAATTCATTTTAGATAGTGATTATTGATGATTTCATTCCACCAGTACATGTACATGTCTAGACCATGTTTTTGTATAAAATGTTAAAACAGTGGAATGTGTTCATTTCAAGAAAGACAATGAAGAAATAATGATTAAAACCTTGTTATTGCAACACTCAAGAAGTAAAATTTTCATGCAGAAACCTTGATGTCTAGTAAAGTAAAATTCATGGCTTTTACAGCAATTATAATTTAGTCCTCTACCTTCCATGCAACATTTTCTAGTGTATTGATGTAAGTTTTCCTCCAGCAGAGTAAAGGTTTGTGCACTGATGTTCATTTGGCCTCATTATGGTGACACTACATTTTGCTGGTATGTGGTGTGTCAGATTGAGCCATTCACTCAAATATCCTCAAATCATGCTGGTTGGGTTAACCCTTGTTATGAAGCGGCATTTATTTCTTTGTACAATAATTTGATTTCATATTAGTTGCCAGCTAAACATGTAACTGTTTTCTTTTATACCAAGAATCATGATGATGATAACGAAATGGACTTTGAAAGAATCTTGTACAGACGCCTAATGGTTTCTCACAGCACCATAGTAAAGGAAGTGAGCACCCTAATGCCATTTTGCAGGCATGGAGTATGAGCCAGACAACAGTAGTGATTTATCAAGAAGTCATAGTGAGTCACTGGTAGAAGAGTATTTCTGAAACACAACCCTAATCTCCTCCTTGCTTTCAGCATGCTTTAAATACTCAATCACACACAAGCACTGTGCAAAGTCAAATTTAGTCCCTCAGCAAGGAAAATGATACATTCTTAATATTTTCTATGTAACTTTTATTTCATTTCAGCTTCCCTTTTCTCTCCTCCCCCACTTTTTCAAAATCAGCAAAGCATACATTCCTTCTAGAAAGCAATCTCTTCTAAAACAAGCCAGTTTTGGCATTATCTAAGCCAAAAAATAAAGCGTCTTGAAAAATATCTTAAAATATGAAAAACATGTTATTATATTATGTGCATGCCTAGTTCAAAATCAGCCAAACAGAATCCTACCAAACTTTCCAGAAGAATTTACCTTCACGCTGAGAACAAGCACAGAAAATTCAGGACAGCTCTTCAAATGTTTACTCTTACTGATTTCACCTCCCTGTAGAAAGCACAGAGGGACAAACGAAAGATAGATGAGTGCTGTGCTCTTACAGTGGAGGAGATCTCAGTCTCATAAGAAACGTTCACAGTGGAGGAACTGAGCAGTACTGAACTGGGTAAAACTCCCAAGTTCTCTGCAAAAATATTTCTAAAATTATTTCCTCAGAGGCCATGGATTTTGAAGTTTACACCTTATCTGTACCTAGAGATTTTGGGAAGACAGTTTCTGAGCTTGTCTGTCTGCCTATCCATCAATCTCTTTTTCTACCAGGCTACTCTAAGAAGACATTTGTCACTTCCTGGTGACCTGACTGGTTTCTCTGCTGTGTCCCAGTAAACAACATTCAAGACGCCCATAACACCAGCTCTCAAACCACAGCATTATTCACTCACTTAGAGAAATCCTTCAGTTCTGCTGCAGATGTTTTTCTGCCATTCTTTGCATCCTCACTTTCTGCTTATATTGCAGAGCTCCATTCCTGTTGGTTTTCAATGAATGGTGAGCTGGAGGAAAGAGGAAAGGAAGGAAAAGGAAAAAGGCGAGGAAATTGCAGTGGAAAAATCTGCAATTTTCTGCAATTCCCGACAGGTACTGACTGCAGTGTCATTTTTTTTCATGGCCTTGGGGATGCTTGTGTTTGAGCAATCACCTTCTTCTTGAAAAATCTTCTAAGACAGTCAGGTTGTTAAAATTGGCTTGTTTTAAATAGGTATAGATTCAACATCGTTTAAGAAGAGTCTGGGTATTAGCCCAAGGACACCTTCCTTACGTATCATCGGTTCTATCATATACTTACTTTCTAAAGATTACAGGATTGTTTGCTATTTTGACAGAAGGCTGACACAACATACACTTGTTCCCAATGAAAAAGAAATAAATATAGCTCCATTATAGCTGTGTAACAATAACGATATGCTAAGAACTAATTGATCATTGAGTGTGTCTGTTTTCATTATATCTGACACTGCTGAAAAAGATTATGCTAAATTCTAGTAGGTTGCTAGTGTATTTAGAGTGAACTACTTAATATTCTTGGAAAATACATCTGCGTAGGCATCTTTTGCAGGGGGGGTGGGAAATCAAACTAATTGTTCTGAGTTCTGCAATCAGAATTAAAAGTTACTCTTTACAGGGCACTAGGTTTATGGAAGTATTTGAGTGCTACAAACTTTTTCCAAGTGATGTTTTATAGAATTGCTTTTAAAAACCCCAGAGGGTAAATAGTATTCTCAGAATAAACAGAAAAATGCTGACCTTGTCAGATTTAGCTGCTGAAAGCCAAGCTGTTTTAAGACTTGGAGGATCAAGGGTCATGGTTATAAACAACACAGATAAAAAGAAAGAAAGGAAGGAAAAAAGAAAGCAAGCTAGAAGTAAAAAAGAACTGCACAGTGAATATAAGTAATAAATACATTGACCTTGACAAGAAGGGAATGAGATATTTATGCAAAAGGTAGGGAGTGGGGGAGAGATGGCAAATAGAGGAAGAAGAGAAAGTGCACAAACTGTTCTTGGGAAAAAACTGTTTCTTAGAACTTGTTTAAAGCCGGAAATGAGTCACTTTAGCTTCATATGTTTTTGGTTTTGAGAGGGGAGAAAGGTCAAAGCTTCTTTGTTTTAAATAAACTGGTCACTACTTCTTAAGTGTAACATGATAGGGTTCAAGAGTCTTAATGAAACTGGTATTTTCCTGACACCCCAGGCTGCAGCACCTCAGCAGTTGCATGGTCATGTATTGTAAGCTCGGGGAGTTTTACAAACAGAGGCACGGCAGAGCGTGACTTTGCTCATGACCTTCATACCCTGGTGCTCCTGTGGCAGCCATATGGGCAGTGTGATGGCTAAATTTGCCACCCCTTATAGACCTTCACAAATTGCAGCTGCACACATGGCCCTCCACCACCATGCTCAGAAACATGAACCGGAGTTATTATCCTGAGCCTTGTACGACACCTCTTTCCAAAATGATTCTGATTGGGTAAAGTTCACAGAAAACAAAGTGCTAGAGACTCTCAAAGTGACAGCAGAAATTAAAACAGCCATTAGAAAGAAAGGTAGTAGGATCATTATAGAAGAATAAACATAACCCAGCACCAAAAGAGCAACAGAGGTTTGAACTAGGCTTTTGGTGGAAGTGGGTTTTCTGAGGCTTGGGTTTGCCAGAAACACCACTCTTGGGTCTGTTGGGAGTTTGTTTATATTCCCAGCTTCTACACCTAACATACACCCTCTTCTAACTGCAACCCAAGGAACACTTGCAGGGAGAAGAGAGTAACAACAAAGAAGCCAGGTAGCTGATTCTCAGTAACCTGAGCATTGCCTGGTGGTAAAGGGCTTGATGGTAAACTAATAACTTCAGGCTGTCCAAACAGAAAAGAGAAGAGCAGTGTTATGTATCAGATTAGAAATCAAAAGAAGAGCCCATGACCAGGATAGGAGAAAGCAGACTGCACTGAAAATCAATGGAACAATAACCTCTTTTTCCTATTTTTCAAATTAGACTTCTTGCTACTTAAACTCTCATTTCTCTGTTCTTCTGCACAAATGTAAGGTTTCTTATCCTTGCCTTGACCCTCATACCTCCACTCCTCCCTTCCTGACTTTTTCCCACTGTGCTTCTGGCAATGTCCTTCTTCCAAGCTGAGAACTCCTCCTCATTTTATTTGCTGCTTAATGCTGCTACTTCTGCTTAAAGCAAGGTATCAAGCTGTATCTGTTACACATCACTCCTTTGTTTTTTTGATCACTTTCCAAGATTTACCTCTTGGATGATACCCTAAATTCTATATAGAATAATATCCATCTAAAATTTCTTCCCTATATTGCTCCTGTAATTATTTTAGTATTAGACTAAATGTTCTTTAGGAGAGTCATTTCTTCTTCTGATATTCATAATATATCTGCTGTAAAAGGCCATCTGTTCCCAGAACACTAGAAACAACAATGGAAGAGCACACTCATACAATAATGTGGGGATATGTATCACTGGCAGCAAAATTGAAAGGCAATTATGGTAATGAAAATTGTGAACTTTCAAAATGACCAGCTTCATTATTCTTCGTGGCATCAATCCCCAAACTGGGACAATTACTCAGTTTACAATAAAACTAAAGAAAAGGTGACTGATTCGTTGGACATTAGTTGTTTCAGAGACAGTTTCACGCTTGCTGTTAGAAGTAGCACTTGAAATGGCATATTATGCAGAAGCACCCTGAGAGTCTAGATCTCCTGCTTTGACCTTGCTCCAACATTTAGATCTCTATTGTACCCACTCCTTTCTTTCTGGCCTTGAATCTATTTGCCATTCATTCAAAAATGGCCAATAATCAGAAGTAACCAATTCCTTTTGTGTTTACTTGTTTGACTTTCCCCTCCTTACCTTTCTATCTACTCATGCCTGCCTCTGTCACCTCAGCTTGTGCCTGAAGGAATTTAGCCTGAATGTGATTGCCATGATACTGAGACATATCAATCTCTGAAGACGTACTGATCATGCAAATGTCATAAAACTGAAAAAAGGCCCTTCAACAGAACACAATGACAGCACTCATAGCAGTTGTGGACCTTCAATACCTAAACGGAGCTGATGAGAAAGATGGGGGAAAATGTTTTGACAGCGTCTGTCGCAATAGGACCAGGGATAATGGTTTTAAACCAAAAGAGGAGAGGTTTATACTAGATATTAGGAAGATTCTTTTTTTCCCCACTCAGGGTGGTAAAACACTGGAACAGGTTGCCCAGAGAGCTGGTAGATGGCCCACCCCTGGAAACATTCAAGGTCAGGTTGGATGGGTCTCTGAGCAACATTTTTCACGATGAGAGTGGTGAGGCAGCGGCCCAGGTTGCCCAGAGAAGTCATGGGTCCCCCATCCCTGCAGGTGTTCAAGGCCAGGCTGAATGGGGCTTTGAGAAACCTGGTCCAGTGGGAGGTGTCCCTGCCCATAGCAGATGGGTTGGAACTGGATGATTTGAAATCCTTTCCAACCCAAACCATTCAATGATTCTATGATTCTAAAATGTCCCTGCTCACTGCAGTGGCATTGGACTAGATGACCTTCATGGTCCCTTCCTGTCCAAACTATTCCATGCTTCTATGAACTCTACCAACACTAACTATGCCTACAGCTTTGCAGAAGCTGGGAGAAAAGAAACAAAACAAGCCTTTTTCTTGAGTATGGGACAGATAACTCGAAATTCTCCAGCAGCTGACCTCCATGCCCAAGTTTCTAAAACTTTGAGGAGATTCTTGAATAGAAGCCATACATCAGTGAATACTACTCTGTTTTGATGGTGCAAGGGAGGGTATTGGTCTTTATGCTGCTCAATGAATAGGGCTGAAACACTGCTTTCTTATCTTGAAACACTTTATGATTGTCTTCAAATAAATTGATGTTGACAAAACATCACTAAGTCATGTTATCCTGCTTATCCACTTGTTTGAAAAAAAATTGAACAAAATGAGAAAATATTCAGACCTATGACAAGCTTTTCCAGACATTGAAAATGGATGAGAATTAATCTGCAGTTCTCATCTCTTTTTATTTTTTCTCCCTTCAGTGAGAGAGGGGGGGAGATATGCAATGTGAAATACCTGCTTACCTTCCTCCTCAATTCTAAAAACAATGCACCACTTATAGGTTCAGAAAAGCTTCAAATATGTCAGTGATCTCTCTGAATATCTAAACCTTTTGAAAGTTACTTTCTTATTGAAAAGTCCTCAGATTAAGACCTAAATTGAAGAAGGATGTTCCTGTGAGTTAAAGCATTGGACGGGGACTCAGAGACTCACATTTCAAGCCCTGGTTCTACTATTGACTTATTTTGCGATTTTGGTTGTGATCCAGCAATGCACTTAAATTGGTGTTTAATTTAAAACCCTGGAGTAGTCCCATGAAAGTTAAACACAGACCTAAGTCTTTGCTGAATGGGAGATTTAGTCTGTCTGATCTCATTTCTCTAGCTGTAAAATGGGGATAATACTTAGATTCTGACATAGTTTATTTTTACGGAAAACCTTCTGGTGCAAAACCTGTATCTTCTGATCTGTCCAATGCTGAGTGCGACTGATGTCAGCAGGAGCCTGTAAAAATTACCATGCCGCAAAGCAATGATAGGCAATGAATTAGCTTCTTCTCTGGAAGAAATATACTCCTATGAAAACAGAGAATTCATGGTGAGGGAGGAAGGGGGCAGTTAGCAGCCTCTTCTTGCTGGCATCCTTGTGGTGTACATGCCCCTCTCTGGCTGCTGTCCCACTGTTTCTAGCGGGTGGCTGGCAGAGGAGTCAGGCTGCTCCTTCAGCAGCCAGTGGTAATTGCTGCAGTGTGAGACAGCTGGCAGACTGATGTACCTAAACTAAAGTTTTTGCCTGCAGCTCGGGAAGGAAATTGAATGAATCTGCAATCTTTTGTCTTATTTGTTAATATTTTACAAATTCCTTTGATAAATCTCTTTTCCTCTTTATACTGCATTGCGCAGGGCCTCCCAGTGCCTCATTTATTATTTGACAGGTCTATGCATGTGTCAAACAATGGGTTGTGAAGTTGTTAGACTTTCCCAAACACAGTTAGAAATTTTGTTCCCACTGTGAGAAAAACTGCTTGCAGATAAGAGGGATGATTAATTTCCATGGTACAAGTGTACGTAAGCAAAATGTTTTACTTTAAGTCTTAATGAAATCCTTAAAGAACCTTTGAGTAGGTTCCTGCTATATATATGACAGAGAGTACATTACATTGAATGAGGGGCCATATAGTAGGAGTATTTTTCTTTTCTCCTTAAAATTCTTTACTAGTGCAAAAGCCTAGAGAGAAATCAACTTTGTTCCTGTCTATGAGACAGCTTACCTGAAATTTTTCAGACAGGCCCGAGGTCTCTAAGACCCACAATCTCTCCCCTGTCTCCCTCATTCATCAAAGAACCAGTGATCCAGCTTCTGCATTGGGATGACAAGCAGGAGATTGCCAATTGTCTTGGAAATGTAAAATAAACACTTTTTCTACATATGTTAATGCCATTGTTTATTGACTACTTACTCAGCTTGGATGTAATTGGGGTCATTAGGGAAACATAAGCAGCTCAGTGCCTGTCAATACCTGACCTTTAAAATATTCAGTACATTCAGTGTTACATGATGTTTAACAAGCTGGCCTTTTCATGTGAATGCAGCTGTTGTTGCCATGCAAGCAGGAACGAAGGTGCTGTTCCTTGCAAACTTTTTTTTCCATGGCTTTTTCTTCATCCGTAGTGTCGAAGTAACTCGGAACAAAATAAAACTCAGGACTGAAAATTTAGTTTGGATGCGCAATCATCATGAAACCAGTTTCATGTGAAAGGGAAGGGGGGAAAAAGACAACTCCAAAGCAAAAAAGTGGAAAAGGTCCAGGATGTTAAACTCCGTTTAACTGACATACATTATGACATTTGGCAAATGTAAATCAAGCCACCTTCAGGATGTCACAAGCAGAATTTTCAACAGTGTTTCTGATGACTGAGGGGCTGTTGAAGAATCTCTCATCAACAGACCATAAAGACTGCAGCACAAGCTATCACTAACATGCAGATGTTATCAGGATGTGACTTCAGCACAGCTATGCATCCCGATGGAGAGACAAAACTGCAGATGTTTAACGCATTATCGTGGAAACTAACTGCAAACTATTCTATTTTAATTATTTAAATTTTACACAAAAGAGATATTCTATGTATTCTGACTCTATTGCCGGAGTGCAAGTTAACAGTTCCTGTAAATAAAAGCAAACAACTTTTTCACCAAGATAATTAAAGCTGTTAATATTTCTGAGCGGTCTGATAGATAAATGTTTCCATTTCAAATTACTCTTTGAAACAAACAAACAAACAAGCAAAAAGCCCAGACATCCTGCGTTCAAAGAATGAAGCAAACAATGCTATTCTCTTTTTTTACAGAGAAGTGACAAGAAACCAGAGTATATTCAGACAACGAAGACATATTTTTACAACGTAGATCAGGAAGAAAAACAAAATATAAAGACAAAGTGACATAATGGGTTTAGAAGATAAAGTTAAGTCCAGTAATTTTAAATCGACATTTGCTATGAAGTACAATCCCCTTGCCCCCGTTGTACAAACTTTAGCCTTTGTGAATGATTTTATCTGCTGAGCATGATTTCTCTGCATTGCTTTTTCCACAGTTTTCACCAGCCTTGGAAACTTTTGTTTCTGGGGAAGCAAGGAAAATTGTTGTGGAAGGGTTGCCAATACAAAGGAAAATTATGAGACCACAAGTTCTCTATAGCAAATATGAATTCCTTCTTTTTCTTTTACTGACTTTTCACTTTCAGAGGCTGTACTTGCCACGTTTTAGAAAGCTGGAAGTCAAAGGCTTTAGGGAGGATCATGTCTTTAATGAATTAAAAAAAATATTAAAATAAAACAACATAATAAAGCAGAAAACTATAATGAAATAAACTATCGTTGGTGGTATTCCTTCACCAAACTGTATGATTGCCTTCAATATTCAATCAATCGTTTTCTTCTGCTCTGAGTGTGAGGGTTGTGGTTGAAATAGGTCAGTTTACTAGTGCCCTCTTCTGCTTTACACTGGTCTCTGCTGCCCTCTCCTAACCTCTGCTCTCCCTCCAGCAGTTTCTGTTCTTTCACTCAGTGATCCAGCAGGACCTTGGCCCCCTCAGGTCCCTCATGTCAAACAAGCAGGCATCTACTTCATTACACGGCCTGAAGGTGACTGCACAGGGAGAGGGAGAGCTAGAAAGTCCTTGGAAAAGCAGGATGGCATCCCTGAGCAAAAATACATCAATCACACCAGTTCAGCTATCTCAATTAACCCTTAGTTAAGCTGGGACCTCCTGGAGAAACTGAAAAGAGTTTGAGGGAATAAGAGATGCTATCTGCCACAAGGATTACCACTCTACATGCGGATCAAAGACAATTCCACATTTTACCCTAGTGATTAGCTGTAATTAAATAAAGTAAGTCTGTTTAAACTTCATTATCAACAAGACATTTTCTACAGCAGAATGGGCACAAATCATCCATTCTTAATTAAAAGATAATCCACAGGATGACCATAATCTTCTTCTAAAAATACACCATTTCTCCCTGAAAGATTTCTTCATCAAATAAGGATAAATAACAGTTTCTCTGTATTTAAGCTATGAAGGAATGGATGCTCCTTCCCGTTTGCTTGAGTGAGTGCTGAATGTGCCTGATAACATCACTTTGGCATGCTATTATCTAAAATGGTAGAATACCTCACTTCAGCAAAGTCTGACATAAATCTTTGAAAACAAAGACATTGCATATGTATGAGCTGAAATAGATATGACAGTGTTGGCACATTAATATTCCTGTCACTGGGGGGTTTCAAACTTTTAAGGAGACGGTATCAATGAATTCAGGCTGTAGCTGGTGGAAAAGGGCAATGTACTGTAGGACAATTATTAATTAGGTACAGCCAAACATATTGAAAAACATTAATGAAGTCCAAAGAATATCACAATGCAGACTTTCAAGAGCAATTAAGAAGGACAGAAATCAAGACCCTTCTGAGCCCTAGTGCTACTCAGTTCTGGGAGGATCAGTCCTAGTCAAGAGGAAAAGGACACCTCTCTTTCTACTGTTACAGTCATGGTGGTGGTGCATGGACAGCACATGTTTTCAATTATCCCATAGCAGCCCTCATTAACAGTAACTGCAGCGCCTAACTGAACAGTTCTCTTCCTAGTTGCATGTGGTCTGAAAATGATCATAGTAATCCCTAACCGATAGGGATATTTGGTTGGGTTTTATTATTGCTTCACGTGAAAGACATCCACTTCATCCTGAAGTGAGAGGTGGCAGGGCATGAAGAAGTAGATGTTAAGAAAAAAAAATCAACATCACAGCTTCTCCTCAGCAGCAGCAAAGCTGGAAAATTCCTAATCCATTCTGAGAATCAAGAAAAAAGTACCAAACACATTTATTTACAGTCCTTTTGGCTAGTATACACAGTGTTTCCTCAGCTCTGCCCCTCTGTGATGACAAACTGCAGGAATTAGAGATGACAAATATTGCAATCTGATTGCAAGGTCTGTGGGGCAGAGGCTGTTCTCTCAATGAGGTACCCTGCACGTGTTTTGATCGGTAATGAATGAAGAACATGAAAACAATCAGCAGAAGAAAATTAATCCTGGAATCAAACCCTGGATCCAAACTCATATTTGAAACTGAATATAATTCTACAACTGGCTCTTTTAATTTTTCATTTTAATGTAATGCAAAAGAACTTGCAGGTAGTGACCACAGAGCCTACATGAGTTCAGTGATGTGCTGACCTTCATAGGTTTTTTTTAACTTTCTTTCCTTCCTTCCTTCCTTCCTTCCTTCCTTCCTTCCTTCCTTCCTTCCTTCCTTCCTTCCTTCCTTCCTTCCTTCCTTCCTTCCTTCCTTCCTTCCCCTTCTTTCTTTCTTTCTTTCTTTCTTTCTTTCTTTCTTTCTTTCTTTCTTTCTTTCTTTCTTTCTTTCTTTCTTTCTTTCTTTCTTTCTTTCTTTCTTTCTTTCTTTCTTTCTTTCTTTCTTTCTTTCTTTCTTTCCTTTCTTTCCTCCTGCATGGTTTTCCACCTATGGCAGACTGATCTGAGCCCTGACACCTGACATTCAATATCTTCTCAGCAGTCATGGACAGAGGCTTAAGAAAATTCCTCTTTCACAAACAAGCATGAAACTGACTCCAGGTAAAGGCATCTAAAACACACTTGATGACAAGTCAGCTCTTTTAGGCTATTACAAGAGAGTACTCCTCACCTCCAAATATTTTTAGACTTTACTAATAAAATTCTGCAGAGGTGCTTAGGTCAGTGCTTTCAAAACAACTAGAAATACATCTGTGCTTTGGTTTTGATTTAACTCTTTTATTACACTAATGCTATCTGTCATTTCCTGCGTGTGTCAGCATTGCTTCTGAATGGCAAAAACGTCACGGATACACCATGCAAAAAAGAGAGAATCTTGTACCCTGCTATGATAAGCAACACTGCTTTGAAAAGAAAAGAAAAAAATACACATTGATAGATTATCTGGCAACTGCAAGGTATTATATTTGCCCTGGTCTTACACCGAGGCAGTGGAAGTTGACAGCAGGAGCAATGCTGCTTACAGAATTCCCACCCATCCCTCCAGTTAGTCCATGATTCCTTTAGAGCTCTAGAATCTGATTTTGAAAAAAGATTAGATTAATATTTGAAATTCTGAAGTGTTGTCTGTGTATTGTTGGACCAGGTGATGCTGATTTCCCTTACATGAAGTGATCTTTCATGCCCCCAAGCAACAAGGCACTTAAGTATAGGCATAACTTTAAGCGCATGTGTAAACCCATCAAAGTCAATGGGCCTATTTCTTGGGCTTAGCATCATCTACTTGCATGTACGCTTTGGCGAACCAGGGTTTTACATATTAATTCAAGTGAGGAGAGGTGACACATTGTGACTTTGTCATCATTAAAGTGTCTTGGGAGTAGGATATTTTTCCTAATTACTTTAGTGTTCTTCTCTTGAATAATTACAACAACGGAAAACTCCAGTGAGACTTTAAGAGCTGTTTATAAAACCCAAAAGATTTTAAGACAGAGCAGATAAAATCCACTACCAGAGAAGGACAGATCATAAAAAGAACTTTCCCAAAACCTAGTTTTCTTTCTGACAAAAAAATCAACCCATTCTGTTTCATAGAATTCATTCTACATTAACTAGGCAAAACATCCCTGCTATCTAACAGTTGACATTCAGTGAGCAAAGAAAATGAAGTCACTACATCCATTAAAATGTAGTCTTTCATGTCAGTTTGTTGCAAAAAATAATGAATTACAGCCTCTTCTTCGCAGTGCATTTTTAGGATAGTTTACATGACTCTGGAATGGCTGAAATACTTCACCGCCTACTGCAGAATGTCCTCATGAAGACAAAAAAAAAGAAAGACATTTACAGTTTGATTGCATGGATTTCATACCAAGAGAAATCTAGATTCTGTTTAAAGAAATAGCAATAATACATTAGAAAATGTTTATATAATGTAAAAGTTACATGGACAATATCTAATCAGATAAAAAGTGAAGACCAATCCATACATTTGGCTTTTAATACAGTATGAAGATTCTGCAAATCCTATGATAAAAACAAACTAATGAAGTTGGCTTGTAAAGTGAACTACAGAAAATGATGCACCTATTTTCCTTACAGGCATTATTTCTGAGGGTTTACATCTATAGAAATGACATCCATGCACCCTGGTTAAACATCTGGTATGACTAGCACAAACCTTCAGTACTATATGTGCTCTGGATTTAATTCTGACAAGTAAATCTTATATTTTCCCCTTTTAATTTATGCAAATGTATTTATTATGAGTTCTTCTTTTAAGAAATAGAGATAAGTGTGAGAGGTCAGAAATTACACAAAGTACAATGGCTGAACCTCCTCTTGACTTGTAGTTATGTATTTCTGTGTCTGTAAAACGTACCATTGTTTCTATTTTTTAAAGTACATTTTAAGATATATTACTTAAAAGCAATATAAGATTATCAGAGTAGAAACTGCTGCTTTCTGTTTAATTTCCATAAGACTATGTGCCTACATTGTTTATTTTAATTGATCATTAAGGCCTAGATTTTAACTGTGTAAATAAATCTGCTGGGCTCTGCAAAGTATCATTGAAGTCAATTGGGTTTCACATATGTGAAGAACCTTATCTGTGCCAATCACACTGTAAAACCAGGCAAGATACTGGAACAATTTTCTCAATCAGATATTCTTATGCAAATTTAAACAATATGATTATGACTAGGATTTTATATATTTTATAGATATATTTCTATCTTGTAAATAGATGAATAATCCTAAATGCTTGGGAAATCTTATATGTATAGAGGAAAGACAAAGAGAAAGCTGTGTATTCAGATGCACACACTTAATTCCATATGGCCATAAGAAATTAAACATAATAATCACAACATTTAAACACCACACATTCTTGAAAATATATCCTTTCATTTTAGTGATGGATTCCTAAGATGTGGGTTTTTATTAGTCCTAGGGAAAAAAACCACTAAATGTATTCACCTGAATAGAGTAACATATGTCTGAGCTTCAAGAGAATTTTTTTTAAAAAAAGTCCTGTCTGGCTTAAAATAGTCTTGAAAGATGACTTGCCTGGATCAACCATTTCTGACAATCTTAAGTTCTGATTTGCAATGCAATTTTTTTAAAAGTTGTTATACTGCAATGTCTTCTTGCTCCTAGGAGACAGTTCAGAGCGCCTCAGCTGCCACCAAAGTTGCAATGATTCTTTATAGTAAAAAGTAATACTGCATATATAAAAATGTAATATATAATGTAGAGTCATAAGTAACTATCACAGCAAAGGAGTTTTTCACTTTAGCATGTGGATAGTATTTATCAGCTTGCTACCTACAGACAAATAGTTTTCAGAACAACTATGATGTTTAGCAAGTCTTCTGCTTACTTAAGTTGATTCTGGTTCTCATGCAACACTGATAGCAAGATAGTTTCAGGCATGTACTGCTTCTTTAGGATTCCAATCCTATTTACTTACAGTTCCAGTTTCTTTAATAACTTTTGTTCTATTCCAGTAGCCTGGAACATGGCTGATGAAACTGAAAATCAGGAATAGAAATATTCCTAGAAATAGGAATTTGCACAACTTTAGGTAAACTGCTGTAACACCTTGCTGTGGATGTGAGAGTATAAGAATATGCACAAGACAGAACTGTAGGTGATGGCATCAGCTTTTGTCACACAACACGGTAGTCATTTTGTAATTTACAGGAAATCACCTAGTTTAGGGAAATATATTTCCCTGCCTGTAACTTTTGCTTTCTAAATCTAAGCCAAGGAAACAAAATTTGCAACTCTATAGGAGACCAAGAAAACATGGATTTAGCACTTATTGGATTTTATAACCTCCCTTCTTGCATTTAAGGATATTTCTCTTGTCCAATGGTGTCCTTGACATTGTCTCTTAACCCTTTTTTTATTCAAGGGTACATTGATGTATATCTATCCGGTCTCTGAGCAATTACTTACAAGTGGCATTCAGCTTTGAGAACTGCATCTTTTGCAGATATAAAGAAGCGCTAGAGAACCCTTAGACCTATTTAGTTTTTCCAGCTTTACTGGTTTGTCTATGATATCATATTCCTTTTACCCATAGGCCTTGTATTCTCTTAGAAGAAGTGGACATTGGGAGCATGCCAGGGTTTAGCGCAGATGTTCATCCCTAAAGGCCAACTCATACTCCTATTGACTTCAGGTCAGGTTTACATCAGACTCTAGCACTTCAATCAGCCTTTAAATCAGAAGTTACTCAGGCGTCACACAACTCTAGAGATCAAGGATCTGAATCCAGCTTAGGTGTCAGATTACAGGACAACTGTACTGTTGTGTCATTCAGCAATTCAGAAATGCTGCAGTTCAGGATGGCCACATAGCCTCTAACAAAGTGTTCAAGATCTAGAATGTTTCAAGGAGGACCCACAGTGAGACATCCCACTGTCATGGGATGTGACAAGATGAGATGATGCATGGAGCAGTCCAGCAGATGGGATAAGTGCCTGCACCCTCGTGTGCATCAGCACGCCCTCAAACCAGGATCATCTTTCCGGACACAACAGCCTACCTCAGGACACTACTGCTGGGAAGGATCTTGTAAACATGTTCAAGCTTTGCTGCATGAATGCTTCCGTTTCCAGCATTGACACAAGCTAGGTGGATACACTATCCGATATATCATGGAACTGCTGGTGGTATAAGGAACAAGACCCTGTACACAGAGCTAGATGAGGTATCTGCAGCAGTATCTATGTTTTAAAAGTGCTGCTGAGTACAGCTTAGCCCCGAGGATGTCTTGATGTCATGTGGTCCAGCCACCAAGCACCTTGACTGTAACAGCCTTCACCAAGCATGAAGGACACTGAGACCAAGCAGAGAGACAGAGAGTGAAGAAGACTCGTTTTCTTCTACTTGGCAACCTGCTACAGATACACAAAGGGTAAAAACACACAAGAACTGAACATGCAGCCTCCTGCCAGAGGAATCTGGAAAAACAAGAAGTAAGAGGATTGGTTTGAACTCCTGAAGTCACAAAGGGCAATGAGACTTAACAGACCACAGTGAGACAGAAGTATAAGTCACATCCCTAGGGTCCACAGTGCTGAAGAAACATTGACCCTTGAAAGTCAGCAAAAACTTTTTAATAATTCTAAAAGAAAACTGAAACAACAATGGCAGAAGCTGGAGGCAAGAGTGCAGGCTGAAGGAGAGATGAGATAGGAGAGATCCATCCATGTTTGAATGGCTGGGATGTGGGCTACAGTGGCAACATCTTTTTGCATGCTTTTCTTAATGGGGAATTGTTTACTTTTTGGTATTTTTTTAGCTAAGAATGTGAAAGATGGGGCACTGAAGCTGGAAATAGGCTCTGTTTCTGGTTGTTCCTGTATACACACACATCTGTATACATGTGTGTGTACACATACTTATGCATATATTTATATGTGTGGGTGTGTATGTACAGATACACACTAACAATAAATGAAGATGAGGTGATGTATTTGGGTACACCTTATTTTCTGGTATATTAGTTATGAAATAATTTTATACATTATATTATTAAATATATAGAATCGTCACTCACACCTTTCAAGCACTCAGACAATCTCCTCCTAAATCAGAGTTTTCTGGAGCTATTTTGAAAGTGTGGGGCTCAAAAAGGATTTTGGAGGAGGATGGTTTTGCAATCCTATCAGATCAGGGAAAGCACTTTGTGTGAAGGGGCAGACATGGCACAAAGACATTGAATGGAAGAGTGGAGGATGAAACAGTCAGAGCTGACACTAGATAGGAGAAAAAGGGGCAGAGACATGTCAATGTTGACAAGAGGGTTGGATATGGATCTCAGAGAAAAGAGTTCAACAGTGAAGGAAACTGTGTGGAGAACAGACAAATAGGGATGGGGATCTGTATTCTACTATATACTTCTGTCTTTGAAACATCTCAATTACTTATGAGGAAAAGATGATTTTTTCCATTTCCACTGCTAACCTTTTCCACTTCTTTCTCATTACAGTAAGCAAACAACATTAAATGGCAAATCCTAGACTTCAGAGAGTAGGGTACACTGCTCAGCAATCTTGGGGAAAATACAGTACAAGGGTATTAACCTGTACATAGCCCTTACAGTGCCTAGAATTTTCCTCTCTTATCCAGTTCTCAAAGTTAGAAAGTATATTGGCATGTTCCAGTCAACAATAAAGTTTGCAAAAGTCGTCTTTTTTTACAATACTAAGCTTTTAGACTAATTGCTTATTTGCAGTCTCAGCAAACTAGAGAGAAGAATTTTATCCCCTTTGGCTTGTTTCTGAATACTAACTAGCCAGCCCAGTCAAGGCTCTCTAAAGAGTGAAACTGCATGAGAGACACACTGCATTTGACACAGTCAGGAGGCAAAAGAAAGAGAAAAACAAAAGTCTATTCAGGGCTGAATCCTCTGATATACTTACCCATCCCCCAACTCCTTTAAAAATAAAGAGAAAGGGGAAAACTCATGAATCCATAGCTGAATGCCTGAGGTTGTCAGAATAAAGGACAATGAGTGACAGCTGACTGTCAGCACAATTCTCAGAGTCTGATTTATCACTTTTTGGCATTGTTCAAATAGGAAAAAAGTGTGCACGCTTAACGAGGAAATACCGCAGGAGTGCTTTGTGAGGGGCTGTGCTCAGACCGACTGCAAACAGCCGAGGAAGCTGTAGTTCTACATGGATTTTTTCCCTTATGAGCATATTGCTCTGTGAAATCTTCCCAACTGAACTCATTAAAAACTTTTCTAAGCATGCCAAGTGTTAAGTGATGCCGTAAGACAACAGGGGTCAGGAAACTATTCTCCTTTAAGGAAATCAAGCCAGGAACACCTGAAGCTCAGACAACTTAAATGCTCATGACACTGTTATCGAACTATTGGTTATTTACAAAAAAACATTTGTAAAGGCCATTCTTTAAATATTTCTTGCATGTTCAACTTGTTTAGGATCTTCTTGCAAGCTTATTTTTTTTCCTGTACATTTGCCTGCACTTTCATCTTCACTGACTGCCTTAATCCTCCAGTCTTTGTTGTTCCAATGCACGATCAGCTTGTTTTTAAGTCACATCTACCCACATTTGTTATTGCTGAAACATTACTTTAGGCTTTTACATCTCCATAAATCCATACAAATGATGCACAGGTTTTCCTGAGAAAGGTTGAAAAAGCTAAAGCAGAGAAGATTTTAAGGTTATTTAAATAATGCATTTTAAGTTGGCAGATATTTAACTGCGTGGTTTATGTACTAAAAAGAACTACCTGAGCAGAGCGACAGCTCATGACAGAGAGACCCTGGAATGACAGAATTTTTAGTAATTAAAATAGATCTGGCCTGTGCTCAAAGCATTAGCTCACTTAAGCCTGTTGACCATCTGTACTAGAGAGACATTGAATTTATTCTTAGCTCCATGGGTCTGTCAGGGTCCATAACAACTGCAAATAGGACCAAGTGTCTAGGTCTTGCCCCACTAGGCATGAGGGCTGCTCTGGAGTGCGTTTGTCCCTGAGAGGGAGGATGTAACCGAAAAGTGGGCAGTGAGAGGTACCGAGACACTGATCTGCATCACTCTACACGTTAGCAGAGCACTGTTCTGGGAAAGCTCAAACTGCTGTTACCACCCCAGCAGGTGTTACTGTATGTTATGAATCTTTAGAGAAAAAGGAATAAACGAGGGAGGGAGTGTAAGTGAAATGCAGCAAGAAAAACAGGAGGAAGTTAATTTGCAGGCTTTGTTTTTTTCCCAGCTAAAAGGGAGAGACTTCTTTAGCTGACAGAGATGATATTCAGAAGTTCCAGACTTGCATAAAACCAGTAAAATAAACACCTACAAACACAGGATGTTTGTAGATAGAGTTTTAGGGAAAATTATTTGTCTGTTTCCATAATCTATCTGCAATCCAGAAAAAAATAATGTATTTCAGAGGAGGGAACAGAGAGTGTGAAAATTCCCTTCTCCTTTGCTCCACAGGGCATGGACCTGCAACTGAACTTTGCAGCCTTGTTTCAGTGTCCATGCAGATACCACTATTTGCTGATCTGTGTATGTATGAACGTTAAGTGTGTAAATGTTTAAATGCTACCTTACTATGCAGAATCCAGTATTTTAAAAAACAACAAGCTACAATGAACTCAAACAACCTACCCAAATGTGCTGGGTAGGTGAAGTGCTTTGCGAAACTTTTTGAAGGCTTTATTACATGGAAGGCATGGAGAAGGTTTTTTCCTAAGGCAACACTACACAAATTGCTCATGGACAGGTTATGACAGCTCAGGAAGACTATTAGTCATAACATGCTCTCTCCAGATGTCACGTAAGAAGTTTCTGGAGAATAAAGAAGAAAATGGACCAAGATTTTAAGGCAAACACAGGAAACACACTTTTGACTTTTAAGAACTTTTGAGTCCCATTAAAAGACGTGTCATACCTTGGCCCTTTAATAATAGGATGGTACAATCTAAAGTAAGAACTGTTGCTGCAGTCTTCCATTTTCAGGAGTTATCTTCCCATTTTAATTGATTTTGAAATAATGGAATGTCTGCTAAGGCTACAAACCATTGTGTGTTGCAGGAGAAAAAAATACATGATACTGTAATAGATGAAGAAAACATAAATATGAAGGCTCCAGTCCTTTGTGAATAATCACATGGAAAAAAATAAGATTAATAACACTGCTACAAGACATGTGAAGGCAAAAGAAGTTCTGCCTCACTTGTTCTGCTCACCATTTATAGGATGCCAAATTATTTAGTATCTTGCCACATTACTATCCCTTCTAACTTAAGCATACAACTTGGTTAGCTAAATTAGCTGCCCAGAATCCCCTGGCTCCCTCTCTGTTCATTAAATAGGCTTTCCCAGTTGCTAACCTAACTAATTTAATTTTAGATAGCCTTTTGCAAGAGGCTTTCTCTCCCCTTCAAGGGAAAAATGAATTTAACTTATGTGTAGAGAGAAAGAAGTTATTGGATTAATTTCTTGCCTGCATTCAGGGCTAAAATCAGATGACATAGCTGTTGAAAGCTGCTTATTTTTTCCAAAATTCTGGGGGCAAGAGGGCCTCAGAGTGACATTGTTGGTGTTTTCCACAGAGCAAAGAATCCGGAGTCCTCACCTCCTCGACAGAGACTTTGTTCAATTTCTAAAGTGATGAAGAAATGTTCCAAAAAACCTGTGGAGGCACAGGGCTTTGTTAAATTCTTGTGAGGGCTCGCACATTAATGGTAGCAAAGATACCATTTACAGATCTGTTAATCTGCCTGTATTAGACTGTACTTTACAGAGCCGTTAATGCCTGTGTATCACTCACCTCGCACGGAACAAGTACACCCAATTACCATTGCTGTTTTTAACCTCAAGAAACTTAATAGATCTCTGGTCAGTTGCAAAGAAGTTGGAAATATCACCACCCATCTCTAAAGCAGAGCATAAACCAAAATGAACCACACTTTGACTCCTCAGTAGTCAGTACTGATAATCTTGCCAGACTACTGAATTTTTCGTCAACTTGAAGAATGGAGATTAAGGCCTTATTAATGGAGTGGATTTATTATTTTATTTATTTTACAAAGAATTTGCTGGGAGCCCAGACTCTGAAGATGTTCACCTGCTTTTGCCTGCTTTCAAATCAAGGTCCTTACAAGCACAGTACTGGCAGTACACATATTTTTTCAATCTTGATAGCCAGAGTACAGTGTACGTTCTTGAAATTTTACCGCTTTTGCATAGGTACACTGACATTAAACATGCATCCATAAGAGATTTCTGCAGAAATCTTAACCTGTGGGATTTGTTCAGTTGTGTTACTTGGTGGTCTGTTTTTTTTTTTTTTCTTTTTTCTAAGAGTGTTGGGAAACATATGGGTAATGAGAGTGAGATCCCAGTTTGCAGAGCCAATGGGGACACTTCAGCAGCCTTGCCCCATATTTTGTAACTTATATCTGCACCTTCCGGTGCAGTGGAAAGATATTAGCAGCTCCAGGAGACGACTGTTTCACCACTGGTATGAGAATGCATCCTGTCACTCTGATAGTTGATATAAGGTGCACAAGAGAAATTTTTGAATATATTATTCTAAGAATTAGAAAACAGACAGGTCTCCTGAGATCCCATCCAAGGAGAAAGTCTGAGGAAAATCTCTGCATATGAGTAGACTTCTCTTCTTCGCTTTTGCCTCGGGAATATAGTTGGTAATCAAGATGTATTTCCTGTTTTGGTGGAGCTTCCCAGTTGCTGTAGGCACATTCATCACCCATGCCAAAACAGTTCCCTATGTTTCTTCAAGACTTACCGTCTAACAACCTTCAGAACAGGATTGGAGCTTTCCAGACTACAAGAAGATTTAACTTACTTCTGCTGAGCAAAGTATTTCACAGATTACTCTTAATCTCTGGAGACTGGGAGAAATACCCAGTCAATCTTTGAAACTTCTGTTTCTGCATATATGGAGAGCATGTACATAGTTTTACATCTTCAGGGTTGCACTGGTCTCTCCTGCCTGTAAAAATTCAGTTTCCCAAGAGAAAGAAGCCCTAATGCACAAAGGTAATCAGTAAGAGCCAGGCTCCCAAATACCTTTACGGAATGAGTCCCATTAATAATTGTATTATATATCATCCCCTACTTCCTAGAACATATGCTGTTATATTCCCTCAATATCTTGTACTGTCTGGTAGGTTACTCCCATGCTTGTATGTAAGTAGAGTGACCAAAGGAAGACCAGAGGTTGAAGCAATAAAAGATCCTTGGACCTTTGGGTGTCAAAGAGAGCAACCTATTTCTGGACATAGAATTTATATGGTTTTTCTTTTGGATCAGAGAATGTAAGAACTTCCAAGGTGCACAGAATTCCCTCTTTTTTATTGACCGCTACTGGAGTGGAAAAAAAAGTCCGTGTATCTCACAAGTGATTCAAAATTTAATAAGATCAGCCCAGCATGGGATTATAGCCCTGATAAAAGTTTAAGTTCTCCCAGTACCAACTAGAGAACAGGCTCCAGAAAAACAGCACAGATAAAGATAGACGGAACAGGGAAATACACAGCATTGTAGACCACATCTGAAAAAATGCAGCTGCTTAATATAGTTTCAGTTTGGTTTGTTCAAGTGAAATGGCAACTTGGGAGCTTTTGTGTTTTAATGGCTTAAGTGAGGACAAACAAGTGATAAAATTACTATGGCAAATGTTTACTGTTTTAGTTATCTAATGAGAAAAAGCAAATAAGGAAACCTACAAATTTTGAATGCTCTTCCATGAAATTAATTCCTGATTGTAAAGCATGTACAAATATCCTTTAAAGGCATCATCAAAGGAGAAGGCTGGTTTTGCTATGAGAACACCACACCCAAATTCTTTGTTCAGCCAGTGCTTCCAATAAAAAATAAACATGTGCTGAATATCTTTTACAGCATCCATAATAGTATCTTGGCTGAAAGTAATGATAACAAAGCTCTGTTAAACTGATGGAGTCCTATGCTTACATTCCAGGAAGATCCAGAGTTACCTTTGTTACTTAGATGTAACAAGAAATGTGTCAAGATATTTATTTATTTATTCTTTTTTAATCAGTGAAACCTGCACAACAGAGCTGTTAGACGCAGTCTAATTTTTCTACCCTATTCTGGGAAAATAGATGATGACCGGCTTAGAGTTATTGGATTAATATTTGTTAATAAAGCGTAGAAAAAGCCTTTCTCTGTTTTGGTTCTTCTGAGTCTGGTCTGAACTGGTCTGAACTGCACTGTTCTGAAAATATACCTTGAAATGAACTGTACAGCAAGGAACAGAAGCCCAGGAAGTGGAACTAGACATGTAAGTATTCCTAGAGGAAAATGAGATTATGCATAATATGAATCCCGATGGTAGAACAAAAAAACAAAAAAGAAAATGGAAGGTTTTCTTTTTTCCTCTTCCATACAGAGGGAGGGCTCTGAGGGACAGATGACTGGCCTTCCCCAAAACCAGGCCAGGGTAGAAATAGGCCAGATTGACAACTTCTACTACGCTGCCTAAATGGAGGCATGGAGAAGCCAGAGGTCTCCTGTCTTGCTCCTTAAGGGTAAAAATAAAGACTCACAACTGCTGACCTTTGGTGGTACCTAGATGGTGAATAGGTTAAACAAGTCCTGAGAACACACTGTAGGCAAGAGCAGGTTGCTCTTGTTATAATGGACAGTTATAAAGATGCCAACCTTCCTTTTCAAGGAGAAAAAGGTAATTTGGTCTTCCATTTTATAATTCTTAAGTTTTGAATGTCCTTTTGTTTCCAGAGTTTTTAATTTTGGATTATGATATCATTAAAAAAAAAATGGTTTTATTTACACAAGTTTGGGGACACAGTTATCCATGTTTGGGTAAATTTTAATAAAGAACACCAAGATAGGACAATGAGTTTTTACTAAAGTCAAGCAGAGAGATGAGTTCTTACTTAAGTGAAGAACGGTGAAAGTGGTTTATGAAATTAAATGAGAGGACTACATTGGTAGCAATCCTAGGCAATGGATCCACAAAATTTGGATAGCTAGAGCAAAAGAATGAACAGGAAGTAAACATTTTTGCCATTTACTGGTGAAAGTTTAGCAAACAGAATCCATGTCTTTGAAATCAACTTACCATTTCATTACTAGCAAATATTGCATTTCAAGATATCATCCATTGGAGCAGACTAAGACCATCAAGTTCATTTTCTGTGGTTATTAAAGGTAGAAACAGACAACTACAGACCACATTAGAAACGCCAGGCCAGCTGTGAGAGACTTGTATCTTGTTCTAAATCCCTTGCATGATCCATCCCTGGGGCTTCCCATCAGGTCCATTACAAGAAATATTTTTTCAGTGCTCTCTTTATCACTGCTTCATTCTTGAAGTATAGAATAAAGCTAAAATACAGTCTGGAAACAAGAATCAGTTTGTTTCTTCTGGTATGTTGGTTATGCATCTGGCAACTAGTGAACACTGAAGAGAGGACATGTTCACAGTCAGATACGGTTCTATCTGAGAAGCCTTTGAACACTCGGATATGCTCAATTCAAAGGTGTTTTGTGTTTTAGGCGGGAAAAAGAAATAAGCATGAGTATTCCCTTTGGAAGTCTTATTTCATATTTTGGTACAATTTGCCAGTTCTTTGTTTTCCATTTGAATAGCCAGTAGGCAGCCATTGAGGTCACGGGCTCATCAAATGGGCAATAGCAATGATAAAGTTTATGTGTTTTGGCTGTCACCTTCTCCAAAAACCTGTGGAGTTCTCTGCTGGAATAAAAAATCTGAAAAAGCACATAGAACAATTACCTTTTAAAGACTTACCTACTGAAAAGCATACAGAAAAATAGGTTTTTTTAAGAACAGCATAAACGAGAAGAGGAGATAAATTGATTGCTTGGGCAATTTGGGATATCACATGCAAAATCTCATGGTCCAGAAAGGAACACTGTAAAACCTGAACCATTTTATTTTCATGAGAAAAACCCATGGTTTTCTTTTGTTGAGTCTCTGACGTGGTTGTGGCCTGCCAGTACTGTCCTTCCTCATCACCGTTAGAAATGAGTTACTTGAATTCTCTTTAGATAATATGTAGCATTTCTCAGGAAGTGGCCAAATATTTAATTACCTATTTATCATTTTAAAAGGTCTTTTTTAACCTATATTTTACATTCTGTGTCAAAGGTTAAGTAAAGATGAATAGGCTTTTTTGAACTCTCAAAGAAAAGTCCATGCGTCTTGCTTGATGCTTCGGTGTAAACCATCATAACAATATCTGCAGTCTGTTCTGTCCTGGATGAAATATGGCACCTCAGCCTTGTCTTCTTTCAGCAACTACACATAAACATGCATACATGCACACTTTTGTGTTCTTGTATATATCCTTACATATGTATAAAAACTAATATCTGGAAAGATATGTACATTTATTGAGTTGAATGTGGAAAATAAGCTGTAGAAGACACTAACTATATTAAAAATAATGGTAATGACAAAGTTAAATAGATATTTACCTATACATTCCTTTTCTTTCAATTTAACATCAATGCACACACATAAAAAACTGCCCTGGCTGGGGCGTTGGGTAAGTCATATGAAATGCTGCTCTGATTCCCTGCTGGTTTACAATCCTAGCTTTTCAATGCAGAGCTGCTATTCAGACTTCAGTACTTGTCTGAAGAGCTTTGTGTTGTCTTTGGGTGTTTAATACTGATAATAAGGCACTTTCATTAAGTGCAGCCCAATTTTAAAGATTCTGTCCATATATCTGAGCTGTCGCTAAATGTCTGAAGGAGAACAACTGACTGCTCATACTGATTCACCTAGATAACATTTCCTAATTTTCTTCTACTTCTCATCGGCTTCAGACTTTGTAAACAACCTCCCTTTAACAAAACCTTGAAAGGGTAGATGTTTAGCAAAGCCTATATTACAAAAAAAAATTTCAAAGATGTATTTTATCCCCTGCTTAAAGTGGGATACATGGTATCCCTTAAAATGTTGTCTCACTAATTTGCTGTGAAAGTGTGAAAGTATTCTATAGTTCATTGTCAATCAGCGCTGACATTTTTTTCCTGGAAGAACTTGTTTCTTGCTTCAAAAGTATTCTCCAGACTGCTGGAAGTTAAAAATCCTTTAATTTATACTGGGAGTCTGAATGATATAAACTCCAAATCATTTCTGTTTCTGGGACCTCCCACTCAGGGCATCAAAGTTTTCCTCAGTCTTTGTATTTTCCCAAGGAAAGATCATATGAAGAATGTTTATTTTCACCCCTGAATATGAAGAAATTATTGTCACTACTTTCAGACAATAACTGTTATTAAAAAATGATTATTCTCCAAAATATGCGTATTGTACAAGTTAAAGTAAGTTTGCTTGAAAGATTCACTTATTTTTTCTTTTCTCTTTCTCTCTTTGAATACCTCATTATCTGTCTGACCACACACAACACTACAGAGCAAGCATTAAATGGATTAATATGGTTTGGAAGATCTAATGCTTGGCTATGATGCATAGGAATGATAAGAATTGTTTAGAAACAGTGACTCCGCTAATGCAAAGAATCAAAGACCTGCATCAAATCTAAGTAGATATACACTTGGTAGAGTCTCTGTTTGGAAATCCAGGGCCTCATTTCATGTGCATAAAGCTATTTGGAGAAAATAAAATGTAACTGGCTATGCTGCAGAACAGAATAATTTATTTTTAATTCACAGCCCCTGAATTTCTCTCCAGGCTTGAAGTAACAAAGGATCAGCTTCTTTCCAAGGCTTTTATTCTTTGTCTGTCTGTTTTACTCAGAACATAGTAGCATAAGGCTAAAAAGTTAGGAACAATGAAGTGCAACATAAAGTAAGTATTTTGGAAATTTAAAAAAAGTTAACGCTCATTTCTGGAATTGTTAGGGGAAAAAGTAGCTACTATTTCCCTACTTGTTCACACACTTGGACTTTTCTTGAACTAAATCCTTTGTGCTGGTATCTCTAACAACCAGATAAAGGTTTTAAAGATGGCTTAGAACTAATGAGTTCAGTCCACTCATGCTAAATTTTCTGGCTCCCATTTGTATCGGACTCTGCTTATTGATGCTACTGGATGTGAAAAAAATCATTGTACCATGAATGCACAATGTCTCAACACTGGGAAAAAGCAGAAGAAAGTAAATACTGAACTTTATTTTAGCTGTCAGGTTTAATAAATATTTTTAATTGTATTGAGGTACAGGAATTGCTCTTTACAAAATGCTCCAGAGATGGATAGAGCATATTGTCAGAAACACTGAATTTATTGCCAAACGTTCTAGAAGGGAGATGAAAGATGCAGAAGTGGTAGGTAAGTATGTGGGAGAATATTCACAGGCATGCGAAGAAATCACGTAATAGGCCACTGTCCATCTTTCTTTGAATTTCTGTAATTCCATTATGGCATTTTGGGCTCTATTTCTCCTTCACAATCTTGAGGAGTGCAGGTAGCAATACCACTCTTGCCCTTGCTCACAGGCCTAAAAAGCTGAGAGCTCAATTTATCTGTAGCCAGGTTTCCCACCAACTCTTTTGGGACTCTCTATAGCAGCAGAGGCTAAATGACACATTCTGAGTTTTCATGGCAAACACATTTGCTGCGAAGTTGTGACCACAGCCAGATAAGAAAATATAACTACAGTAACACATTTATTCATCCAATTACAAATTTTTGGAGCAGACCTTGCTAAACATTTTTGTTTTTTTTTTTTTGTCTGTGTGCCTACCTAGCCACACCCACAGCCAAAAATGTTGTGTGCCCCTGTTTTCCAACTTCTCATTTGGTATCCACCCCATCGGTCACCAATAGTTTCTCCAGTCATCCCTTCTACCTTCTGTCACTGCAGCTGAGAGAAAAAGGAATAAGGCTCTTCAGCCACTGCTAATGCTGCATCAGCTCTCTGCCATGAGCTGGGTTGAGAAGAAGTATAGTGGCCATCTCATTGTCAGACAGCAAGCTGTTTTCTGCTCAGGTGTTCCCTACATATATTGAATTAAGCACCAAAAAAGCGGATCTGCAGAGAGATGTATGATGTGCATCATCCCTCACATGGAGGAACAGCAAAATGCAACACCCCTCATAGTCTATAGACAACACATAAGCTTGATAACAATACCTGCTAAATGATACATATAAATGATATGCAGCTATAGCTCAAGAAAAAATAGCTGATCAAAAATGAGGAAAGATATGAATTAACATTCATACTTTGGTAGGTAATCTATGTTTTGATTTGTGAAAGTATAATTTTGGACTCCTTGGAGCATTATTTTTGATGCATTTTCAACTCTGATGCATTATGCAATTAATAATGCAATAAGAGATTTCTTCCCCTGTATCACGTACTAAGCAGACGTGAAAAGCAAACATTCTTTGCTAAGGTAAAAATAAACTAAAAAAATAAATAAAAATTCTGAACTAAGAAAACAGAGTGTTTGGGTTGAAAGGAAGATAAACAAATAGGAAATATTAAAGCATTTTTAATAAACAGAAGCTGAAATGGTGAGCAACATTAATAAAAGGGAGTTTAAATGCCTTTTACAAAACTGGAGAGAAGAAGATGACAATTGTTGTTTTACAGTTTTCTACAACCTAGTGATTACCACACTTATCTGGTAAACGTGAGACGTAGGTTTCTTCTGTGCCTAGAGTAGTTTTAATTCAAACCTCAGTGTTCAGTTAATATCGTGTTCAATTTTGGACCCCTCACTCTAAGAAGGACATTGAGGGGCTAGAGCATGTTTGTAGAGGGGCAGTGAAGCCGGTGAAAAGTTTGGAGAACAAGTCTTATGAGAAGTGGCTGAGGGAACTGGGGAACCTTCTTCTTAGCATGAAGAAAAGGAGGCTGAGGAGAGGCTGCCTGCAATACCTGGAAAGAAGTTGTAGCAAGATGGGTGTTGGTCTCTTCTCCCAAGTGACAGGTGACAGAAAGAGAGTGGCCTCGAGTTGCATCAGAGGATGTTCAGATTAGACATCAGGAAAAATGTCTTCACTGAAAGGCTTCTCAAGCACTGACAGAGGCTGCCCATGGTGGTGGTGGATTCACCATCACTGGAGGGGTTTACAAATGGGTAGATGAGGTGCTAAGGGATCTGGTTTAGTAGTGGAAAGGTATAGTTGGGCTCGATGATCCCAAAGGTCCTTTCCAACGAAGTGATTCTATGATTCTACAATTCTCTCATGGAATTCCTCAGACACTGTGGTACAAGATATTTTAGGATCTACATATTTCGATCTGCATATAGCAGTAATTATTAGTTGAAACACTAAATTACCCTTTTATGCATAAGAAAAAATGAAAATGACAAACCCAGGACTGTCCCACTGAGCAGAAACTTATTTCTTTCATGCAAGTTAAGAAGCCAAATTTCAGATTCCTGGCCAGATCACACAGTTCATGGATGTGGATTGAAACCTTCAATTTCTTATGTAAGAGCCTTACATGTCAGGTCTTCGTACATTGGAGAGGTGAAAGAGGAAGGTATATCTCATATCTTCCTACTTTTGTGTTTGCTAGGTAAGGCTCTTTGTGAATACAGCTGTTCAAGTAAAAATCTTTCATTTTGGAAATACCAGTTAAAATAATATTCTCATTTTAATACTACTGGTTTTCTTCTAAAATTTTACAAATTTTGTTCAAATTGATTTGTGAATAGAAGATGCCACAAAAGTCTGCCTAAGTTTATTAAAAAACATAAATGTTTTCTTTAATTCACTCCATACAGGAGCATACGTGTACTGTGGAGAGACAGCTCTGGCACAAGGATAATCTAGAAATCCTCTGCAACTCTGACCAATAATTTTCTTACTCCCTAACGCTGAGTGCCAAATAAAAAAGTCTCACTTCCTTTAAATTTGTTGAAAGTTAGTTTCTTGCAATTTTCTGAAAATATTTCCTAAAACTGTATGTATTTTATATGAATTTACTTTTGTCTTCTATGAACATGTCTTGACAGCTTTAGGAAATCCCTGGCTTCTCTTTTTCATGTTTTCTAGTACAGTATGCAACTTCCTACTGGATATATAATAGAAATTTTATATTTTATTCACACTGCTGTAGAGAGAAACCCCAAACCAGAACAACAGGTATGCATAGACATTATTAATCACTCCCACCTCTCAGAATGATTTCTCCTTTCTTCCGTACATCAGGATTGGTATTCTTCCGTTTAGGGACAAATGTATTCCACATCTAAACTACTGTATGTGGACACAAGATCCCAGCACAAAGCTAATGCCAGAATGGGAAACTTACCAGCTCTGCAGGTTCCAATATAAGTTTTTACTCATAGGCCTCTGCTATTAAATGATCAATGAAAGTCGTGTTAACTGGAGACAGCTCTTTGTTATGGTGTTGAGTGACAACATACACTTTTCAGAATCCGCTGAACACAAGATGCTGAGATACCTGTCTCTGTGATGGATGAGATAGACCTTGACGGGAGAAATGGAGAGAAAATGTTTTTGAGTGCCTTGGCTTTTTCCAAGTCTTTTATCACCAAGTTGGCTCCAGTTTTTCATCCTTCCTTCTTCTAGTTAATAGCTAGAAGTCCTTCTTGTTGCATTTTGTATTACTTATTAGTTCAACCCCAGCTGAATAACTTCCACCCTTTCCCTATCTCCATCCCTCCATGCTTGAGTAATTTTTCTATACATCAAGGTCACCCAGCTACTCTTCTATTTTCCTTTTAGCGTACAGCTTCACTTAGGACTTTCTGGTCACCTGTGCTGGCATTCTGCCATTCTTGCTCAGCTTCTTGCACGTTAGAACAGACCATAGTTATGCTTTGAAGAGCTTACCTTTGAAGACAAACCAGGTGCCATTTGATGGGGCCAAGTGGATACCTGAGTATGGCACGGGTCTGCTCCCTTGAAATCCAGAGTTGTAAATTTCTTCTTTATCTTACTAATTTCTCTTAGGATGTTAAACCCTGCAATCACATGCTCATTATGGCCAAGGCTACCCTTGTTCTGAATGTTGTTCAGTTCTTCCTTGTTTGTGAGTTATGTGTCCACCAATGCATATACTGCAATGGACTTACTGATCACTTGCATCAAGAAGCTGTCAACAACACACTCCAGAAATATTTGTACTGCTCATACTGTGCTATATTTCCTTTCCAGAAAATATAAAGGTCATTAAAATTCACTGTAATTTCCAGGCCTTGCAATTGTTTCCTACAGCTGTGTAAAGAAGGCATCATCTTGGTTTTTTTGGTGTGTATCCATCCCTTGCTGTTTTCTGGTTGCACGAGCAATCCCAAGATGTCTCTGTAATATGAGAGAAATAGCTCTGCAGTTGTGTATAGAATTCTAACACCACTGGTTTTAGTTTGGTGTATACACTCACATACATACACAGGATCCATCTCCCGTTTTTCTGCTTTCATAAGAGAACTGTGAGAGCTTCCAGCACAACATTGATCCCTGGACACTTCCTTACTGCTTCACATTAGTTCACTTTTATTCAGGTTTTGGTTTTCCTCCTCTGATATATACAGCTTAACTTCTCATCATTTTAGAGGAATAGCTGATACACAGCAAGAACTCAAACTGTGCACATCTGAAGAAATGGATGAACAACTTCATAAACTAACCTAGTGTCCCGTAGTAAATCTTAATTCTTTGTTCCTCAAACTTCTTGTATATTTCAGCTCAGAATAAATCAGCATAATTGGAATGCACAGCTCAAATTCAGCAGAGGACTGCTGTGAAATACACTTGACTTTTGTTTAAAACTGATCCCAGAACAAAAATATATGGCTAAGGGGTGCAACATGCACCAGTGTGGCATTGAGCAAGAGAGGAAAACAAGTATGATTTAAATATCAAACCTATGACCATGATGTTCCATGACATGGTACTCTAGTGCAGTCTGCTGAGTAGCCTGTCAGGAGGAGAAATTTAGATCTTAATTTTACATTTGGTCTTTTTGAAAAAAAGGAGCTTGGCTACCTTTAGTTCTGTAGCTAGTGGAAATATTTCTTTAAAACCAGTGTGAAAAAGAATCATATAAAAAATGCTTTGTCTAAGAATGAAAAGCAGTGGAGAATTACATCCTTTGGCTAAGATAATTCATCATGGAACAATTATTTTTGTATTGTGACCCTGTTCTTTGTTCACAAAAAGAAGTTAAGTAGCAGATTTTATTTTACGCCACTCCTATTTGTGTGTGTGGTATGATGAACAAAGCTCTTTGCACTAACATTTCACACTTAAGCTATCTTAGAATTACAGAAAAATATGACTGGAAAGGGCTTTCCAGAGGCTGCATTATATGTCATAGTTGCTAAAAAAAATCTAATGTCTGAAACACCACCCAAATTGAGTCAGGAAGTACTCCAAATTATTCTTGTTTCTCCACTAGTGCAGAGAGACCTGCAGACAATCAAGAGATCCCGTCACAGATCTCCTCAACAGTAGAATTTATCCTCAAAGGTTTAGTATTTATAATCCTATTATTTTCTAATCCTATTATTGTAATGTTTGGATGAATTGAATGTATTTCCTCCTTAATCTCTGTGTGATCTCACATATTTCCCGTCAATGATGACTTCTGGCTGACCCTACAAATACTTTGTCCCTCAATACTTAAAAATAAATTGGCAAAATAGTTAGGAACACTGTGTTTTCTGCAGATGCACCTTGCTATTAGAAAATGTCTCTTGACAAAGCTAATACTTACAGAATACTCTAAAGGTGTTTGCTCCTCACCTGATTTATGCAGAACATGAATTTTTGCTTTTTGCTTGCTCAGTAAGTAACCACTGTGATGCAATGTTTATGTTAAAATTGTTAAAATTGACTGTGCATGGAATAGAGGAATATCTACAGAACCGTTAAACATACTATACAGAAAAAAAATGCTCTTCAACATTGAATTGCATGGATTTAATGCTATTTAAGGGTTTAACGGTGACATCACAAGAAGGTATGAATTAATTTATATCCTACTATAAGCCTAAGATAACATTATAGCCTCAATTTGAAAAGTTGATTATTTTTGCATTTTCTTTGCAATTACATTTCCATTTATTCTTCCATCCTCTAACTTGCTTGTTTATTTTGCCCTTTTGTCCTTATTCCATCATCTCCTGTTTCTACTTTTCTTTTCCATCATGCTTCAGAATGTCCTACTTGAATGAGGCATACAGGGTTTCCATATAAACAGGTGTATTTTCTGGCAGCAAACCCCACTATACATCAAAGGGAAAACGAGATGTTAAGAGCATTAAGAAGTGAAGAATCAGACCCCATAATCTGAGTATCCTTGAAATTCACAGGAAGAATGTCAAAATAATGAAATATTTACGTGACAATTCAAACATAAATGATGAGATTTGCTTATAATTGACAGCAGTGCATTTAATTCCACTATCAACATACCATTAGAGAAGAATTTTCTGTTGTGATAGTTATGTAAACTTCATTTATGATCTTCTGCAAACAGTTTAGGCTTTAGTTTCTCTGTAACTTATAATTTGATACAAGAGAAACTTCTTTTTTTTTGTTGTCCATCTGTCTAGAAGAGCAACAAGGACAGTAGCATGTGAATTATACTGTCAAGACAGACACAATTGGCAGGAATTTAGCTAGCCAAACTTACTTTTTCTTTGTTTTGTTTAATAATAGCACATATTTGCTAACAGTATTCTACAAAATTAAACATTTTACATCAATATTTACTAAGTACCTTTGTTTTGGAAAAAGATTATGTAAGAGGAATGATAAATGCTTCCAGTAAAATAAGGCTTCCCCCTCAAAAAAACCCTAAGATGATCAAGAAAAAAGGCAGTGCACAAAAATTAAAAGGCACGAAATTCCACCTGAAACGAAGAAATAATTTTTATGCTGGGGGCAGGTGGGGGGCAGCCAAATCCTAGACCAAACTGGCCAGAGGAGTTGTGGATTCTCTATCCTTGGAGATGTTCAAAGCCTGACTGGACATGGTTCTTGGCAACTGGCTCTAGGCTATCTATGCTTAAGCAGGGCAGATTAGACCAGATGACCTCCAGAGGTCCCTTACCACCTGAAACGTTCTGTGATTCTGTAACTTATAAATTTGACCTCGGTGGTTGCCTCCCAGAAAAAGACTCAGGAAATCTTTATTGTAGTCTGGTTTGTAGGTATTTTCTTGGCTCATAGTTTAATGTAGTCCTTCTCCTTGTTTGCTCATCATCTGCTTGTATAAATTACTGCTCTCACTGTAGTTATCTTCTTTTTTTTCCCTAGCTTACTGTGCCTGTATCCAGACATTATACTACAAGAGATTGTCCCATAAGTTTTCAGAAATGAAACTAAAGTAGTACAAATGAATCACAGGACTTCTAAAGCTTTGTTTCAAGTCACTTTTGATGTTCCAGTTCAATTCCACTTCTACAGTGGCAGTTCCTAACCTGTAACGAAGAAATACATTACCATTATCAAAAGCAGTCTCTGTCTCATGAGATCAGCCTTGGCTCAGACTTCACAACTAATGTCATGTTAGTATACAGTACATGCTACTTAGAGTAGTAGAGATGTGAACCCTGAAGCTTCTGAGGAGGTCTTAGATGATATTGCATAGCACTAGGAAAAATTCATCATAGGTACATCTAGAAAAGAGGAAAACTAGGTTTCCCTAAAATGCTAGGTGGCACAAACTGCAGTTTTTGAACTGGTGTCTGGCTTACAGGACATTATAAGACAAATGTTCGTCTTTGCCTGCTTCTAACAGAAAACAAGCTCTCACATGGTCTTATACAAGGGTAGGAAATAATCTCAGCTGAATGAAGCCAGTTAGAAAGCAGGAGCATCTGTGGGACACTGCAGAATGAGACTTAAGTGTTTGATATTCAGAGATAGTAAAGGAAGGTTACTTAGAGAAGAAGAGTTTCATTATAGGTGGAAAGAGTAAAACATCACACTGCAAAGGAGAAATAAGTACTTCAGGATGGGGGACACCCCAGTGAAAGTGGTGGTGCTTTCAAACACCACTGACAAGAGTGGGCATAGATGTCTTCACGGTTTCTCATCTTTCTCTTCCTTTTCTTTTTGACTGGTATTTTTTCATCTAAAGTTTCCTATAAAGAAATGTTCAGAATGATCTTATTACACAATAAAATAATACCTTATAAGAAAATTTTCAATGGGAGATGAGCAAGATAATATGGGACAGCAAAGAGTTAGAAGAAATATCTTTTAAAATATTTTGTTAATTAATACCCTCAAACCTCCACCTATCTGGGATTTGCCGATGTCTCTGTAGAAGATGCCCGCTGTGTGTTCCTTCATCCAAAGCAGGATCTCACAGGAAGCCTGCTCAGAAAAAGTTGTGAAATGTCTCCAAACATTACCTCTTTATTTACTTATTTACTATTAAATATCTAACTAATATTGATTATGAAACAGCTGCAAGATTGTTTCAGAATTACCATGGCCTCTACAGCAAAAATCCTATGCCAGCAGCACAAAAGTAAAAAAAAAATCTGTTTTACAAAACACTTAACTGAATGGGCAAGTATAAATATGCCACATGTTTGCATTCACAAGATTAAAAGCTGGGCTTCAAAGAGGTCCTTTGAAATCACAACATAGTGGTTTCGATTTTTCCTTACTCAGGAACAAATTCAGTACTTAAATTGTCTTCTGACATTCCTCATACTGTGCCACATGTGGACCAAATTGTTCTGCGCAGTCCTGGCAAAAGTTTGGCTGTGTTCCACTGCTAGAGTCTGCACAGAAGGTATATGTTTTCATGATTCGTAAACTCTTGGGACAGACCAAATTTAATAAAGACTCACAGACTAAAGTCACTGATACTTCTTCATTGGAAAACAGGCATAAACCTAGGAAATACAGTTTTCCAGAAAATGCTCATATTGCAATGCTATCCAAAGTGTAGCTAGACTTCAACATATTTGGAGCTTTGTTGTTGCTCCAAATGTCTAAGACTGCCTCCCATTCCATGTGCAAGAGCTCTCAGTCCCCATATGTAAGAAATCGGGCAGGGAAGGGAAGAGAGCAGTGTGGCTGAGTCAAGACCTGCTGGTTAAACTGAAGAGCAAGAGGGAACTGCACAGGTTTTCAAGTAGGGACAGGGAACCTGGGAAGAGGATAGTGGCTTTATCGTTTTTTGTAGGGATGGGTCAGGAAGGCTAAGGTGCAGCTAGTGCTGAACTTGGCAAGGGAAGCAAAGACTAACAAGAAGGGCTTTTACAGGTACGTCAATGAGAAAAGGAAGATTAAAGAAAGCATACCCTGACTGATGAATGAAAATGGTGACCTCATATCAACAGACAAGAAGGCTGAGGTACTCAACAACATTTTTATCTCAGTCTTCACTGACCACTACTCTCTTCACCCCTCCTGGGTCAAGGGACAACAAGATGGGGAACAGAGGGGTAGAACGGCTCCCACTCTAAGGGAAGATTAGGTTTGAGACCACGGGAGGAATGTGATCATATATAAGTCTATGCGACCTGATGAGATGCATCCCAGAGTTCTGAAGGAACTGGTTGATGTGGTGGCCAAGACGATCTCAGTGATATTTGAAAAGTCATGGCAATCAGGAGAAGTCCCTGTTGACTGGAAGAAGGGTAACACTGTGCCCATTTTTGAAAAAAAGTAGAAAAGGCAACCCTGTCAGCCCCACCTCTGTGCCTGGAAAGATCACGGAACAGATCCTTGTAGAAGCTATGCTAAAGCACATGGAGGACAGGGAGGTGATTAATGGCAGCCAGCATGACTTCACCAGGGGCAAGTCCTGTATCACCAACTTGGTGGCTTTCTGTGATAGGGTAACCACAGCAGTGGACATGGGTAAACCAACGGATATGATCTATCTAGACTTCGGTAAAGCCTTTGACACTGTCCCCCACAACATCCTTCCTTGTAAATTGGAGAGATATGGATTTGATGGGTGGAGTGTTTGGTGGATAAGAAATTGTTTGGAATGTCCCATTCAGAGACTAGTGGTCAACTGCTTGATGTCCAGATGGACATCCATTAAAAGTGGTGTCCCTGAGGGGTCTGTACTGAGACAAGTGCTGCTTTAATATTTTCATTGATGATAAAGACAGTGAGATTGAGTGCACCTTCAGCAAGTTCACAGATGACACCAAGCTAAGTGAAGCAATTGTTATGCCAGAAGGATGGGATGTAATCTAGAGTGACCTGAACAAGCTGGAGAAGTGGACCTGTGTGGACTTCATGAGGTTCAACATGGCCAAGGGCAGGGTCCTACATCTGGGTCAGGGCAATCCTTGGTTTCAATACAGGATGAGGGATGACGTGATTCAAGCAGCACTGTGGAGAACGACTTGGGGTTCTGGTTGATGAGAAACTTGATATCAGCCAGCAACGTGTCCTTACAGCCCTGAAGGCCAATCGTGTCCTGGGCTGCATCCAAAGCTGCATGGTCAGCGGGTCGAGGGAGGGGATTCTGCTCCTTGACTCCTCTCTCATGAGACCCTCCTTGAAGTCCTGTGTCCAGTTCTGAATCCCCGACAGAAGAAGGATAAGGAACTGTTGGAACGGGTCTGGAGGAAGGCTGCAAAGAGGATCCAAGAGCTGGAGCAACTCTGCTATGAGAACAGCCTGAGAGAGTTGGGGTTGTTCAACCTGGAGAAGAGAAGGCTCTGGGGAGACCTTAAAATTGAAAGGGGAAAGATTTAGATTAGATCATAGGAAGAAATTTTTCATGATGAAGGTGGTGAGGCACTGGCAGGGGAAATTGTGCAGGGAAGTTGTGACCACCTCATCCCTGGAGGTGTTCAAGGCCAGGCTAGATGGGTCTTTGAGCACCCTGGTCTTTGAGCACCCTGGTCTTTGAGCACCCTGAGAGACTGGGAGGTGTCCCTGCCTGTGGCAGAGGGTTGGAACTGGATGGGCTTTGATGTTCCTTCCAACGCAAACAATTCAACGAGTCTATGATTCTAAATGGTGACTTCACATTTGACTGGGGAATTTAGATGCTACCAATACCTCGATAGCAAATAAAAGAACTCATTGACACCCTTTCACTATACTCATTTCCACCTAAATACTCTTGTGTATGTAAGGTATGGATTTTCATCCTTCTGTTGATCCTCCTCTTCTTTAAGTTTTTCAGTAACATTGCACAAAATTAATAGCTTAAGGAAATTGTTTAGAGAAGCATATTACTGGAGAAACACAAGAATAAAAATGCAGTACTTTCAAGCTTCCGAACTGGTGTCTGTGTCAAGTAGATATTACTAGCACTTCTAAAAAAAAATATTGAATCCAAGGTGGAGTGAAAAAGTAATTTGTCTAAAGGCCACAGGAAGAGTAATTTTCAGAACTGGGGCTATAGCTCTGGAAATGCTGTTCACTGAGCACCACAATTCTGCCTGGCTTCCCTGCCAGAGACACTAAATAGCAAATATCCACTGTTTTTATAACTACAGTGCTGACACTTCTCTCATCTGAGAGAAGGTCAGTTTTTCTTCTCACTGCATGCTTGCCAATTCATCAACGAGCTTGCTGAGTCATTTGGGAAAGTGTCAAAACAGGAAGAGTACGGAGCAGTAATTAAGAAATAAGGACTCTTGAGGGGCCATTTCATTGTGAACGTTATCCTCATAAATCCCTCTTGTTTTTCTCACAGTCTAGCACCCATAAATGCTGCATTACCTTTGCAAGATTCCCAGATGTTTCACTTCAAACATCAAGAATAAGGTGCAGATCTGGACCCTTCCTGTCCCTGCCAAAAATAAGCAGTATTTACTACTCATCCAAGTAGCTGTGTTGTTAACTGCTTAAAGATTGTAGGACTTGCAATCCCCCAAACAATGTTAAATGTCATCAAGTTAAATCAGCAGCAGTGCTTATTAAATATGGGGATTTGATCTATCTGGAGTCAACAGCTGAACAGCAGCCACAACAAAATATGAGCAACGATGACTTAAGATCTATGTGTATTTATCATGTGCTGGATTTCCTGGCACACTGAAGCCAAGGGGGAAAACTCGCTGAACTAGCCAAGCTCAGAGGTCAATACTCCAATTAAAACATGGGCTTTAAAAACCACTTAAATCTGTGACTCTAAATTGGAAAGTGTCTCACAAATTTTCTGTCTTAAGAGTGAGGAATGTTAATGAGTTCTAGGTAGAAGCTGCAAGTAAACTAGTGATGCTTCTCAGCAGTAGGGACTTCCTATCCATCTATTTCTAGGGGTGCAAGGAAGCAGTGGCTACCTATAGGAAATATATGTATAAATAATACTTAGCAACAAGCAGCTGGGAAAAGGGGCAATTCACCTGTCAGATGGATGACTTCATGACTTCAGCCCTCCTGTCCGGCACCCTGATAGTCCCACAGTTGGCTGGGGTAGACAATGCATAATGTAACACAAAGAGTTTCTGGTTATCTGCATATTGTAAATCAGCTAGTAAACTGGGAGGTGGATGTAGAAAGTACTTTGAAGGAGGCAGCATTTCTAGGCTGGGAGCTGGAGCACTTCTGTCTCTCTTCTAAGTCTGTTTTAAAATATAATCTTGAAGAATAAGTATGATGTGAAGCGTACATGGGTACTCCAAAGATGTGAGAGCTCATAGGAAGCAAGGCAATGCTTCTAAAGGGATTAAGCTCTTTCAGGAAGAGTAATGATGTTTACAAAGTCATATGCCTGCAAGAGGGCAACATAAAATGGAAAAATCTGTCTTCCTCTCAACAGTCATTCACATGATGGGGAGTTGCTCTTCCTTCTCCTTCTCTTTCCTGTACACCCTCAACAATTTCCTGACTTTTTAGTCTGGGATTTAGGCCACAGTAGTGGCAAACTCCAATAACAGTCCATGAAAAACACCACAGCAACATTTCTCCCTATCTGAACTGTACGTTTCTTCTACTGTCTCTGACGAAGTTGGGTTATGTGAGGTTGAATTTCCCTTCTCTGAGTCCTACACCTTAATTTTGTCTGAAAGAAAGAAAGATGACCAGAGGGCTGGAGCACCTTCCAAAGGAGGGCAGGCTGAGAGAGTTGGGGTTGTTCAGCCTGCAGAGAGAAGGCTCCGAGGAGATTTTATAGCAACCTTCCAATACCTGAAGGGGGCCTACAAGAAAGCTGGGGAAGGACTGTTTACAAAGGCTTGTAGTGATAAGACTAGCGGCAATCAGTATAAACTGGAGAGGGGTAGATTTATACTTGACATTAGGAGGAATTTCTTCATTGTGAGAGTGGTGAGAACCTGGCCCAGGTTGCCCAGGGAAATTGTGGCTGCCCCATCCCTGGAGGTTTGCAAGGCCAAGTTGGACAGGGACATGAGCAGCCTGATCTAGTAGGATGTGTCCCTACCCGTCACAGGGGGGTTGGAACTATGTGATCTTTAAGGTCCCTTCCAACCCAAACATTCTATGATTCTATGAAAATAAATGCTTCCACCACAGGAACCTGCCCAGCCATCCAGCTACCCAGTTGATATTCATCATGGTAAATCCTTCCTATATCTTCACAACAGCCTGACCTGTGATTTTTAGTTTCTTCCTGGAATATAATACGTATTATGTAATCTCTGGATATGAGGAGATGGTTGTGGAGTATATTGATTTTCCACTTATCACCACAGCCTATCAGGATCCTTAGCCTTTGGTGTCACTATTATGCAGCTGATGCATAACTATGTATTTAGTTCTCATCAGACTAAAATGGTTGTATGACTTGACTTTTCATTGTTAACTAAGAAAGAGGCTTGAGAGGAAGCTGAACTGCACCATGCAGCCATCTGTCATCTCTCCTGGCCCACCAGCTCTTTGTGCATGCCTCAAAGAGGGTGGTCATCCTGACTCCACTGAGACACACTGCTGTGTTTCTGGTCCCAAGAACCTGAAAGAATGATGGGCTTTTTATTCCCTAATCTGAGGCTCTTAATAAGAGAGAAAAGTGGATTTGTAAAGAGTTGATTAGATTTGCAAATAGATCTTCCCCTTCCCAGTTTTGTTAGTTAAACAAATGGAAACGGGAAAGCCTTATCCTCAACAGTCTAGATATCAATACATGTGCTCAAGGACAAAGTATTTTCTTTTTGGAGAAAGAAAAAGAGTAAGTCTGATGCTTCAGAGCTTCAATTCCTTTCATATCTCCTTCAGGTTCTTCAGTATCCCACATAGCAACAGCCCTGCCCCGTGGATTGCTGCTGCAGAAGCTCTCTGGACTCTGGAGCCTCCATCTGTCTGAGAAAACAAAGATCTACCCTGAGCCTTGCAGGAGGCTAGTGATCTTCCCCTGTTTACCAGCAGCACCCTGGCTACCAATGTACCCCCTCCTTTACACAAGCAGAAATGTTTGTGGTTAGAAAGCATGTGCAGAACATTCCTCTAATGCCTTCAGTAGGTGGGCTCGCGCTGGGTGACCAGAACAACTGTTGACTGAGGTCAGCCAGCCAGGAAAACAATAATGTCTCTAGCCTCCTGAGTGCCGTAACTCTAACATCAGGATTAAGGCTGCTGTGCTGTATGCGGGATGTTACATCTCTTGCAGCTGACCTCAATCAGCAGCCATGTAGACCACCTGCAGGAGAGGGAGTGGAAGGAATACAAAAGGTTTCATTAAACCCAAAAGAACAAAAGGAAGAGAGCCTTGAACCCTCCAACAAAAGGAAGAAAGTTCTTGTATGGCAGGAAGCCAGGTGATATTTTTTTAAACATCTTTTCCCCCTCCTTTGTACTTCAGCCACTAAAACATGGCTCTATCTGCAGCTGCACGGAGGAGATCCTCCAGCCTAACTCCCATGACTTAAAATAAAGTATTAATCTTGCAGCTGCTAATACAGCACAAAAGAAGAGAGGGGAGACGGAGAGTTTTCTTGAACTAAGTAGTGCAGGACATAGGAGGAATTTTCTTGAGCCTTCCTTATATGGGGCCTATAGGAAAGATGGAGACAGACTTTTTAGCAGGGCCTGTTGTGATAGAACAAGGAGTAATGGTTTTAAACTAAGGGGGAGTATATCTAGCCTGGATATAAGGAAGAAATTTTTTATAGTAAGAGTGGTGAAACACTGAGAGAGGTTGCCCAGGAAGGCACTGGAGGCTCCATGTCCAGAAACATTCAAGGTCAGGTTGGATGATGTTCTGAGGAACTTGATCCGATTGAAGATGTCCCTGCTTCCGCCGGGGTTTGGACTAGACAACCTGTAAATTTCCCTTCCAACTCAAAGCAGTATACAATGCTATGATTCCCTCACTCGTATGAACTCATGTTTTCATGCCACCATCAGCAGTCCTGGTAAGACCACTGTAACAGGACCGAAGGGTCCAACAAAGTGCAGGTGTGAAGCAGTAGTAGAAGGATGCAGTCTGCCTTAGTGGCAGTACTGTTATGGCCATTGTGGTGCCGTGGCTCTGAACAGCAAAAGTAATCTTATAATTATGAAAAAAATGACACTTTTTTCGTGGGGAGGGTTTTGTAGGCTGGGTCGGTATTGCAATGGAAAATGTAGAAGTAGGCATTTAATAATTTTATATAATCTTCAGGGTTCTTCAAAATTCAGCTGTGACTCATGATTTTTCATATTTCTAAGGAGTTTGACAAGTGGTAGCTTTCCTCAAATCCTTGGACAGGCTTGGTTCCAAACTAGGCACGAATAACAGTACATTTAAAAAAATACAATTAAAACTTTTTGAAACCTTAGTGACTCAGCCTTTTTTTGAGGTGCATAGTGGGAGAATGCAGGGGGGTGACACTGTATATAAACAGAATAGCTTTATGTTAGGTGAATCTGCTGTTGATGGTAGTTACCATCACAAAGATCACTGAAATTCATACCATGCTGATGCCTAGCGCTACATGTGCATGAGGAAGGAGAAGTAAAGCTTAAATTTGTTTTACAAAAGGAAATTAAGGAACAGAAATTCAGATTAATGTTAGCTAATTTTAGGTAAGTAACAGAGGCACTTGATTAGAAATGCAGTTGTCCCTATATTCCCAACTAGTCACTGGAGAAAGACGTGCACATCAGAGGGCAAATAAACCTATATTTTAAATCTGAATTGCATCTCAGAGGTCCTTCCCTTTCCACTGATGAATAAGAGAACTTAAAGCAATTACAATCTTAATTAGATGCTTCTGTTATATCCCCGAAGTTAGTCTGGGGTAAATTGGACTAAGGAAACTAAATGACCGTCCAATGAATATGAGATAAACATGTGGCCAGGAGCCAGTCCTAGTCCATTTCTTGATTACAAGTAACATTATTTCACATATATGCCTTTAAAGCCTGCTGCTGATTTACAGAGGCTACACTTATAGAAAACTCAAGAAATATTTAGCTAAACTAACATTGAAGTAATGTTTAATTTTTTTTTTAAACACTCTTACCTCTACTACAGAATTCAGAAACTTTAGTCTGGCAGAGAAGTGGATTTTCTAATGGTGACAGGCATCAATAAAAAGAACAGGAAGAAAATCAGTCAAACAGTAAGAATAATTGCTCTGTAAGGCAATGATTATAAAAGAAATGATCAGGAATTGTATCCATTGGGTTTTCACCTTTTTCATTTTTAGTAGGATAGGAAAACATAAAACCTGCATTAATATGATAATATTGAGGTTTTCAGTAACACTGAACTGGTGACGAAAAGCTCTAATAGAAGGTTTATATCTTGCAACATAGTGCCCAGTAACAGAAAAGGCAGTGAACTTATTTTTTTTCTTACAAGAGCTGCTGAGTCAGCCAAAGTAGGGTGTACCTGTAATTATCTGATGCCTGGGCCAATTAAAAGGTCTTTGAAACCTTGAATCTAGTGGAATACTTTTGCCTCAGCCTGATGAAAACTACCTGTTATCTTTACTTCTAAATGCAACTGGTTATGAATATACAAGACTGCAAGTTTCAGTGAGAGGAAGAGGTTTTTCTTTGGAAATGATTATGGAGTAGAACAGGTCAACCTTGAGCTAAGCACGGCTGGGCTATAGTTAAGTTAAAAGCAAAGTGGAATAGGGATCAAAAACTTGTGCTCAGTAAAGTTCCTGCGTGAGACCTTTCTTCTTGCTCTGGCCTCATTCTGCCACACAGATGAACCAGGAAGACTCAAAGCAGCATTTGGAGAATCCTCCTGGTTGACACATTGCAGATAATAGGTGTAAATGGGTCATTAAAGGACTGTTTCCCAAGCTCTTGTGTAAGAGGGACAAAGAGGGAAAGGTTCTTCCAGAAATGGCAGAATATGCCCCAGTCAGCCTTAGTGAGTTGAAATGCCACAGTTTAATATACAAGGCTGTCTAAATTTTGGAAAAAGGTTTACAGCAGCTCAAAGTTGGGGCAGAAATGTGTGCTAATCATATGAATTTCCCTGCAGAATTTCCCTGAAACAATAATCTGCTGAAAAATCAATGTCATGCCACGCAGGTGTTTCCTAGAATAAAATCTCTATGCAAATTTTACACTGGACCAACCAGGGGTGTTGCTGTTCACAAGAAAGGAAGAACTGTTTGGGGATGTGATAATCAATGGCAACTTTGGTTGTAATTACCATGTTAAAACAGGGTTCACAGTCCTGAGGGGATTGCTAAGGGCAAGAAGGAGAGTACAAACTTCAGCAGGCTTCAGCTTACTTGAGGAACTGGTGGGTGAGATGCTGTGACTGGCAACTCTGAAAAGTAAAGGAGCTCAGTAAAGGTGGCAGGTCAACCTACTCCAAACAGAAAAAATGATGTATCCTAACACTCAGGAAAATAAGTAGATTTATCAGGAGACTGGCTTGGCTAAACAGGAAACTCACAGCTAAGTTCCAACACAAAGAGCACATATCCATGAGGTAGAAGGGGTGAAAGCCAAAGTTTAAATACTCTCAAAGCTGACAAGAGATGTCAAGGACAAGAAGAAAATCTTCTACACATATGGTGTGCTAAATGAAGTAGAGAAATTTACTGACAATTGACATAAGTAAGGCTGAGGTACTCAAGTGTCTTCTATGCCTTGTTATTTACCTCCCAGGCCTGTTACGTGTTGAGACAGGCTTCAAGAAAGGAGGTACGGGCCTTTGCAGATATGCTCAGATCCAGAGATCTCCTGAGAATTTTGCTCCACACTGTTCTGTGGGATAAGATAGTGTATGTTCAAGGGTGTAGAGGGAGCTGATGGCATTGTGAGGACAGTGTCTGTTAATATCAGAAGGGTAATGGAAATGGAGAAAGGCCTGAAAGGGCCCTGAAAGGAAAAGTTACACCTATCATCAGAAAAGGAAAGAAATTTGGTCCAAGGAAGTACAGGCTGGTGCGTCTATGAAGCTACCAAAAGGATGAAGTCTGAGGTGCATAGTGGGAGAATGCAGGGAGTGACACTGTATATAAACAGAATAATTTCATAGAGGTATAACTAAGCCTTGATCTCTGGCCTTAGTTTCCCAGAGAGATCCAGCGTTGGAGGTCTTCAAGACCTGATTGAACAAAGCCTAGGAGACCTAGTCTGAGTTCACTGTTGACACTACTTTGAGCTGGAGGATGGAATCTGTGACTTGCCAAGGTTCCTCCAAAACTGGATGTTTATGTGTTTCTGTGATGCTGCAAAAACATATGCATCTAATTACTATTACACATGGGAAATGTTGAGCTCATGGAAATAGATGATTTGAAATTATCCAGTGCAGTAAGGATGATATTTGACTGAAGGACTACAAAAGAACCTTGTAAGATCATGCAATTGAGCAATAAAATGATATATGGAACAGAAAAAAATCCTTGTTTTACTTATGAACTAATGGGCTCTGACCTCAATGTTACCACACAGGAGCAGTATTTTTGAGATACTTTGTTGAGACATTTCCATGAAAATGTAATCTTAGAGTTCAGAGCTTGATGGCAATCAGAAAAACAAAGCAGTGCTAGGAAATGGAAAAAAAACCCCAGATGCTATCATTGTGCTCACGCACCGCCTGAATACTGTTGCAGTTCTGGTATCTTTATCTCCAAAATATCTATGGAAGGTTCTTATAAGGGCCAGAAGAATGATCAATAGTGCAGAAGAGCTTCTGTGTTAAGTATGACTAAGTAGAAGTCTGGAAAAGAGAGGATGTGGGCTGGGAGTGGCTTGAGATAGTTCTCCAAGCTATGAGTAACATGGAGAGGGTGAATTGAGACTGACTATCACCATCATTTGTAACATGGAAATGGAGCCATCAAAGAAGGACGAGTCAGTGCAAACAGAACAACTTGTAGTTGGAAAAAGGGCTCTTCTTGCCAATGAGCTGAGGAAGCTGTACATTTAGGTGGAGTCAAGTGAGACTGAGCAATTTTACAGAAGAGGAATCTATTGAGGATTAGTCAGAATTTACATAACATTTGCATAAAAATTCCCTCCAACTCAGGAATTCTCTGAATTGAAAGCAAGTGAAGGCTGGGGAAGTAGTGAGAGAACAAACACATAATCTTGCTTCTTTTTCTCTCCCCTGCATGTGTCTTACAGCCACTACTGAGTGGACAACGACCATTGATCAGACACAGTACGATAATGAAATTTCTGCCATTATTACAGCAGCATCTTCATCTTATAGGGATGTTGATAATGAGTAAGAAGTCGTCCTTTAGAAGAATGTTGCTACCCACACAAACACATATTTGCTGATAAATTTTGTAGAGCTTTGAGGGGATGTGGCAAAATTTAATGAGAAGTCGCTTCTGTTCATCTCTCCAAACCATTTGCAGGAAGGGTTTATCTTCCATTTGCAGGAAGAGTATCATAGACTCTACCCAGGTAGCAACATAATAAATTAAAAAAATTACAAGTGAAGCAGATAATCTGAATTACATATTCCTGTATTTTTAGATCAGGTGCTTGTGATTACATTACTTTATCATTTGTAAAACATATTTTTTGGACAATGACTGTAAAAATGTAAAGAGAGTCTAATTATCATTATTTAGCCAGTCTTGACTAACAGAATACATTAGGAACTCCACCAAGAATCTGAGTTCAGAGTATTTCTTTTCCAAAATACCTCATAAACATTAACCTTACCTATAGTTCCCCAGTTAGAACTGCACATTTCCTTAACTGTGTAAAAATCCAGTTTCAAGACATCTCATTGTGATAAAGAATCAAAAAGATAAGTGACCAGTTATATATTTTCTACTAATTTGTTATCCCTTCAAATGGACATAGTTTAGGCTTATGTGTATATAAACCTACAAATCTAATTGTTAGAGCTTTCCTGTGCACAAAATAAAACTTTCTCAAGGGTTGGCAAAAAAATGTGGACCAAATACTACAAAATGAGTCCAAGGATCTTTGAAAAGTCTGTGCTTCCAGAGTGAGATGCATCTCATCATCTTGATTTTCTGAGATAAATAGTAAATTGTGCTTAAAGAGAAACAGAAATCCAAACCCTATCAAAAGCACACTAATTTGCACACTAATTTCCAGGAAGAGAATGGGAGAGAAAATAGATGACCAACACTACTCAAGCTGTTTTCAGCAGTCACTGCAGTTGCTTAGATATCCTACTGCTGTGAGCAGAAAAGAATCTTAATAACACAGAAAACAAGTACACAAACATAAAATATTGAAAGGTTCTGTAAGATTAGACCTGGCAGGGACACCAGATTTAGGCAAAGCAGTTTTGGACATTTTGTGGATGTCTTTATTCTCCTACACATGTGTGTATATATGTCTGTGTATATATGTGTCTATATATATTTGTGTACATGTGTGTATAAATGTGTGCATGGTATAGCCAAACTCTTGTACACAGCAGTAATCATAAAATGCTGACATTTATCTCATTTGTGTCACACTTTCTCTGTATATATTGACACGTTATATTAATTTACATCATAGCCAAACTGTGCATGCAATCAATAAGTACCTTTTCCAGTTAAGTTGGCATGGGTTTCAGCTTTCTGTTTTCTCAGAAACAACAAGCTCCCTGGGCAAATATGCGCTTGCTTTTCTGCACTGTATTTAGGAAAAAAAAAAAAATACAAACCCAAAACAAATGCAGCAGATTGCAGATGACTTCTACCCGACTTGTTGCAATCTCCAGTCCTTTAATCTTGTGTCACAGCTGAAGGTTAGGTTGACCCATGTGATTCTCAGTAAAACAAGTGGTGGGGGTAAAAAAGCTAAGAAGATTCTTGTGATAAACAGTGTTTAATTCTATTTCAGAGAAAACAATCATCTCTCTCAGTGGGATGATAGCTGAAAACTGCAAAAGCTCACACAAATACACAGTGCTGTATCATTCTTAGTTTAATAAAAACAATTTATATGCAGGGTAGTGAACATGAGGAAAGTTATGGAAAACATTTCTCACCCAAGGACAGAGTACCAGATGTGCTAAGACTTATGGGAGCAATCAAAGGTGGCCAAGGCTCTGCTGTGGGCCTTATTAAGTTAGACTGTGATCCAGCACCTTCAACTTATTAAGCTGTCGGGAGTTTCAGTGATTAAAACCAAAGAAAGGTCAGTCACAGACCTTCAGCATTTCCCTGGACTGGTATTTTCTTTTAGGCCTTAGACCCTAATGAAGGCACTTCACTCGATATGTGGATTTTTTTAAATTGGTCTTTTGAGCTGGATTTGTCCATAGCTTGAGAAAATCTTCAATAGAATTTGCTTCCTCAGAACTCTGCATACAGTTATCAAAAATCCTAACCAATAGCAAGAGATGAGGCCTTATAGGATGGCTTTGCATATCATCACTGCAGAGATCAAAGGAACAGGTTAATGGGGATCTGGAGAAGTTTAATTATGTCCTAGGTAAGGACTGAGGGTTAGTGGCTGTAGGTGGGGCTCTTATAAATAAGCTTTCAAAGCTCTGATAGCTGAAGTCTAATGTTTGTAAAAGGTATAATAAAACTAGTATTTCCTATGGATTTAAGGCCTCCAAAATCAACTCACTAGTCCTAAAAAGCCACACGGCAGGAGTAGACATAATGTGCTCCAGCTACAAGTGGTGTCAATGGTATTTTCTGAGCCCTTCTCAGGTGGGTTAAAGGTTGTTGTTTCATCTACAGGGATACATATTACTGCTTAGAAATCCTTAATTATAACACTACTCTGAAGTGTTGTTTAACTCAGCCTTGTCATCTCTGGATATCTGATGGGTTTACAAAGTTAGCAAGCATGCAGGACTCTCATCATCTCTATTTTTTTTTCTTTTCGTTGATGCTTCCTATATCAGTTATAATGGCATATTCAGGGTGGACTAGTGCTTCTGCAATACATATCCCAGTGTCTTCACAAGCTTTTAATGCAGCTGTAATGATGCACTCTGAAAGCCTGGCACACAGTGCCTTGTGTTTATTTTAAAATATTAATGTATTAAAATCAGCTTGGCTGTTTTAGTGTAACACAAGATAAGGAGGGAAGATTTTGTGCCCTTTACAATCTAACAAATAAGAAATACCAGCCTGTTATGAAGTAGAACATGATCATTCTGCTCTGTTAAGATTCATACCCTTTGGTACCTTCCTTCATTTTAATTTTAAAATTTTTAAGTATTAAGTGTTCTGAGATCATTGCAACACCTTTGTAGTCATTATAATATTGCTTTTTATATGGATATAACAATATTCATTATTGTATGATGGATCAATATGAAACCAAAAAGAAATTTACATGCTAGGTTTTAACACTCATGAAGAGAAACTGTGAAGTACTTAATCCTATTAATTAAAGTAAAATGCGCTTTTCCATCATCTGTAGATGATTCTGTTCTTATTTTATAATTCTGCCTTTTACTTAGTGAATTACAGGACCCCCACAGTAACCCACAGGATAGCTTGGAAATCCTTCTCAAGTGGAGCTAGAGTAGGAAGAATGGAGCTCGGTGCTGTGGTCATATATCTCTTGGAGCATCACATCAGGTGCAGGCTCTGCCAAAGCATATTTGGGGTGGTATCTACCATGTCGAGTGATGACAGAAGGAGCACAGCATTATTCTTTTAACTGTCTCCCTTCTAGTTCATGAAACAGCCCTCCATAGAGTAAAGATCAACTTGCAGTTGCTGCAACTACATTTTGGGCTGAAATCTCATCCGTAGCACCGGGTTGTATTTTGTTATCTTTTATTTGATTGTTTACCAACTTTAGAGAAATATTTCTGATGTTTTAAAGCTGAGTCTCAGCTTTAATTTATGATGGATGTATCTATGAAAACCTATGTATTCAGTAGTGTACATTGAGAATTAGAAGACTAAAACACTTTGCCTGCAGAAAGTTGGAAAAGACAATGTACCATTATCTTCTACCAGTCCAGCTGCTTTCACCCAGCATTTGGCCACATTATTACAGTAAAATTTCAGGCCTTTGCTGAATCTACAGGATACCCTGTCAAATTTGGCTGATTACACAAAGGTAATCAAGGGACGTCAAAGGACATGGCTACTGATGGCTTCCTTTGTCTGAAAGGACCTCGGTTTATGCCACTCTGCATTAGTCTAATAGTCCAGAATGACCCCTTCAGAGCTGCTCAGCCTGACAAATGCAATGCATTATGAAATAAAAGACAAATAAATACCTATATTACACACCACAATGGATTCTTTAGGTCTATTCTACTATTTATCAGATAATATTTTTTCTAGACCACGCTAGGCTGCTTAATAATTATTTTTACTTTCTAAAGAGTTCCGTAGGTCCCTTTTTCTAGGATTTATTTTCAAGCAGATAAATGGTAATCAAAATCTTTCTAAAAGTTGGGATTTTCTTGTGCAAATAAAGTGAATCTTCTTTTTTAAATAAGCCCCACTACTCTATCTGAAGACCTTGAGGTTCTGAAACAAAGAGATGGACTCAAGAAAGTCAACGCAAAGTTTACCATTCCATTTCAGGATTAAGTCATAGCCTATTGACTTCTTACTAGTACAGGAAACCTAATATTAATAGTACCTGCTTGCCAGAAAATCCAACTGAGATCCTTTTGTGATAAGTAAATGAAGTTGAACTGAAAGGTCATGGCAATGGCTTGAAGAGTGACTGGTGAAAGATGTCTCTGAGATATATAACAAGCAAAAAGGGAGAAAATGCTTTCCAGAATGACTAAAGCAGCTTCTCACATAATTGTGCAGGATTTGGAGACAGCAGACTTCAGGGGAGGCAGGAGAAGGATAAAAGATCTCTGCATGCGTGCATCTAAGGGAAACGCTTTTCTTGCTTTGGCTGACCTCAAGCTCTTTTTTCAGAGGCTATCACTTCATTGGTCATTCAGAGTAGCATTGTAAATATGGTGTCACAGATAGAAGATGTTCATTTTTCTGAAGAAATTGCAAAATACAATCTGTGTTAGGTTTTGCCTTGGCAAGGAGGTCATCTGCAGTGTATGAAGCCTCTTGGAGAAAGAGTATGACAAAATTCAAAGAAAGACGGTAGCTTACATCTGACATGCTTTTCTACCTCATTCTAAATGAAAGCCCCTACATCCAACATATGATGAAATTACTTATGGACAGTGTTTTTGTCCTTTCCTTTTCTTGTCCTGTCTAATAATCAGCTCCACCCTTGCATTATGTTGAATAAAATATAAATGCAACCCAATGTTTTTTTCTTCACTGTGCCATGGTGGTTGCTTGTTTTTTTTTTTTTTTTTTTTTTTAGATATACAGTAAAAAACCCCATGTGTCTCACATTGGATTTTTTTTAACCAACCGCTTTCCTTGAGACCCAAACATTTCAAGTGTTACAGGAAATATTAAAATGGAGATACTTTTAGCTTTGAGACAAGATCAAGAGCCTTATATCAAATAGCAGCTTGTAATACAGGCTTATGAGGGGGTTAGAGTAGATATCATTCATACTTAAATTAACTCAACTTCCAGCTGTGCGTACATACAGGATATTTCCTTCACAGGCGCAGCTTCCCATTGAAGTCCTTGCCCACCCGATTCTGTTAACCAGCAGCCATGGTGGCATTTAAGGCAAGCTATCTTTCTTTCTCTTTTAAAGCTTGTGTGTTTAATGTGGTGTTCAGGAGTCATATGAAAGGCCCGTAAGATAAGCTACCAATTGTTGTTGCCACTGAGCTAGGATGGGGCTCTGGGTATTTATTGTATTTAATGGTACAACTAATGCCTTACTGACTTGGAGTTCTGTTCTGACACCCTACAAAACCAAAGAAAGAAGTAATAATTTGGGAACAGCAGAGAGAAAGGATTCCCTAACCAAATGAAAATTGTTACTTTCTTTTAAAATAATATTTATATTATTAAAAATAATATTTTTAAAAGAGAAGCCTCTGTGAATCACTTGCTGCTGGCAGCCATGTTTCCCATTTCCTACACTGCCTATATAGCTAATTTGCTTTAGCACTAGAAAGAGATTTCTGATTAGTTTATAAATGTGCTTAAATTATGGGTAAAGACAATTGATTTCTCTCATATTTTCATTAAACGCTGCTTCCAAAACCTCTGTCAAGAAATATGTCTCATGAGTTTTCAGAAATCCCAATGAAGTGAACAGATACAGATTTTGTATGGTATGTCATTAAACCTTCATAATTAATAATATAGTCTTTCTGTTTTTGAGGAAACTTTAAGTTTTCTTGATAATTGTGCTTTATGATCTCAGAAGTCTTTTCCAATATTAATGATTCTACGATTCAAATACTTTTAAGAAAATATATTTAGTCATTAATACTCACAACTGTAGGGATATAGTTTTACATATGGAAATATAGTCTTCCAGTTTATTTCACTGAAGTGTGTAGCTTTTTTCTTCCTTTCCTCAGGTGTTGCTTTTGAAATAGACAAAAATTATCTCAGTCTTTTATAGACTGATGAGTTTTCAGCCTTTGCAGAGTGAGACAGGGCTCTCACTTACGCCTGCTGCTGTAAGAAGTTCTTTTTTTGCCATACCAGGTCTACACAATGCATGAGAGTCATTCAGGAGAACTTATGGTTGGACCTGATGATCTTAGAAGTCTTTTCCAACCTTAATGATTCCATAATTCTAGGGCCACAGGAAGGCAACTCTGGCCTTGTTTTGCAAAGGGGTGAGAATTTGGCAAACACTTCCTCTCACCAGAGCCATTGTACTTTCTACACCTGCTGCCAGCATCTTGCCCTTAAAGGTGAAATTTGGAGTTTGTGTGAGCCCACAGTGTGTAGGAAGAGTCAGGGTGGATTGACTGGAAAGTCCATAATGGAAAGAATTCCGGGTGAAGTCACTTTTGCATTGAAGTTAATAGCATAACTCCTGCTAATCTTTAACAGAAATAGAATTTTATCTCTTTTTTCTACATACACCTTGGTAATGTGTACATAAGGACTAAAGCCATTATTCTGACACACGACCTTCAGTATTTCACCTGGAAAGACTGCAGAGTTGGTACGTGTTGTGAACAAATTTGGCTTAGTTTTCATCCAACTGGACGTGCAAGTTGCTCATGGAAATGTTCTGTTTAGCTTATCCTAAAGGCAGAGGTAACACACTTCATTCCCAATTCAGCACTTCAAAAGTGCATGTGCTGGCATCAGGTGCAGGTAGATGCTACTTTTGTGAGTGCTGAATTTTACAGTTCATTTAGAAAGTGAGAAAAGTGTAGCAGCTCCTGTATATTTGCTGTTTGCAGCAAGGGATCTCCCACTAGCCCTGATAGATATTGCATTTATCAACATAGCAAATAGCCTGAATTGTAAAAATATTTTAAAAAAAAGATGTTATTTCCCCTGGACAGTGGTCTGGTCTGCTGTTTATTTATGCTTCACTCCGTTTAGTATGCAGTGTGGGCATGGTGCCATGCTGACTTTTAACCCTAATGGAGAAAACATACAAGTTGACTGTGGGCCTCAAGGGAATGCAGAGCTTTAATGGCAATTTGAGTGTAAAATCTGGTCTCTGGAAGAAAGGTCACCACATCTGCATAACCCCCTCGAGTCAGGCTTAGAGCCCTGTCTGCCTTCAACTAAAGAGGAATTTTCCTGTATCTTGAGGCTGCTTTAGTTTGAGGTACAGGGAGCACATGACAGAATCAGGGGAACTGAATGATGTTTGTGCATGTTTGACTGCACTCTGCATCCTAAAAGAAGACTTTGAGAAGCCCAATCGATACTACAACCAAGTCCCGGGCAGCTGCTGGGTTGTTTCAATTTTTTGTGTTCTTAATTTTGTGCTTAATTTTAAGCAACTTTCTAGCGTCAGTCCCTAAAAGGGGGCTTCTACCTGTAGTAGTCATCTGGGTTTGTCCATGCAGAAAGCTGAAATGATATTGCAATAAAAAAGAAAGATTTCCTCTTTTAGAAAAGAAAAACTAAGGCAGAAGTTTGTGCACCATCTTGTAAAATGATCCAAAAATTAGCTGAGCAAAGGAAAGAGGAATACTGCTTTAGTTTTCTCTCTTTGCCAAATCCACAGAATAATTTTTCTCTCTTGTCTTCTGCTGTTCAAATAATCAAAGTTTGCACTGCGTTCTCCGTTTGGTGTGCTAGAGGGGTGACACTGTGACAGTGAGAACTTCACGGCTTCGATTTCCTTTTAGAACCTTGAGGTTACATAAAAAAGAAAAAAGAAAAAGATAAATACAAGTTTTTGGCTAACATGTTTTATTGTGTCAAGGGTGGCAAACCCCAACTTAGCTTTTATAATAAAAATACTGTCAGGTCCAATTTCCCTTCCTACCTCCATCTGATTCTGAAGTGTTTTGAAGTAGCAGCAAGATGCAGTGCAATACAATCTGCAGAATATCAGCAATATTTCCAAACATGTGGTAATGTTTTTCCACACACATAAAAGTGACCGAACCCTAACAAGGAACCAGACAGTTTCAAAAATAATGTTAAGTTTGACAGCTCCTATGATTATTTTAGATTATGTTAAACTCAATATTACTGACTTTCCTGAGACTTGAAAAGAACACTGTGCTTGTCCTTATCCCAGCTGATATGAATAAGTAGCTACTACTACAGCAGGCACCCAACGGAACAAATTGGGGTTCTGAGCCACGTGCAAAACCCTCTATGTTCCTATGAATCAACACCTAGAAAATGCATGTGATGGACACAAATCCCTTTTTACAATATATAATTTAAAAGGCTTTACTCCTTTTATTGTGGCTTATTAAATGCAGACAAAAGAGCCCTGTTTCACTCTGACCAAAATCAGTGGCAAATTCCGATTGATTTTGCTCAGGAACAGGATTGGGCCTTTTATTGTCAAAGGTTTCTTTTGACAGTTAATATTTGCATGGAATCCTTCTTCCCTGCAAAACATTTTATTACAAATTACTGTGATTATCTCTAGGCAGCATAGGCACCTTTTAAAAACTGTACATTTTTGTCAATTTGTTATACTTAATACTTAAAAATTAATAACGTTCTTGGGAGGTTTGCAGGACAAAACTGGAGAGTCAGAGAACTACTGCTTTATGTCAGTTCTCAGATTAATGCTTTTTTTTTGCCTGTTACTAATCTAAGACAAACGACATTCCATTTGATTAATTAATGATGGTAAGCACAAGGAAACCAGAGGAAAAAAATAAATTGTGCTTTGAATTGACAAATATTTGTCTTTTTGTTATTCCTCGGTACAAGTATGAAACAGAATTTATTGAAGTTCAGCAGCTGTATAAAAATGTTCCATAGCTAGAACACAGAAATGATTTAATAAGTTCTATGAAAAGTCAATTTGCATGAGATCAGCACCTAGCCTATAACGGGTGGTAATGGATTGTTGGCTTGATTTTATACCACTTGACATCAGATTACAATACACTGAATAAATGTTAACCTATAATCCCTTTAGTAAAAGCTGGCATTGTTTGTCTTCTCTTGTAGAGACCACATTGATTTTCTTTTATTGGATGCTCAAGCGCTGCACCTCAGATTGATTACTTTGAATTAAATGTGCAGAGAACATTTTTATTATTCTAAAACAGGAGTCTTAACATTAAAGAGATGCCTTCTCCCCCTTCACCCCACCCCCATTGCACTGCTAAAAGTATACTCTGCCATTTAATTTGGATTTCTTTCATTTTCCCATTTCTTTTCAGGTCTGCTGTGATGCTGACCCCTGCTCTGCCCCTATGCCCCTTGACCCTGACACATCTGACCAGTGAAGACTCTGGGGGTGGCAAATTAATAGAAGCATTGCTTGTTAATTGCATAAGAGGAAAGCCAAGAATTCATCACCTCAGTCATGGCCATTGCTTCCCTTTGACCCGCTTCTCCCACAAGGCTTTTGCTGGTGGTCACATCTGTGGTTTTTCTATATCCTACATATTTGCTGTATAATTATTCAGCATCAAACCTTATTAATCAAATCGATGCTGTGTTTTAAATGGAAATTGCTGGATTAATACAAGCATTCATTTCATCCTGAAAATCTTGATGGCTTTAGCACATGGAATCCAATTGGAATATAAAAGAAGGGATGTAGAGACCTGATTGAATTAGGAGAGGCATGCTGCACATTAAATTACGTATGCCAGCAGGGGTCCATGCTTTTATAGTAAAATGCCACTGTAGAGTGTATACAACTGATACCTCCTGTGATTTCTTTACGCTGGTCAGTGCTCTTGAGCTAAATAGGGCTGTAATGGACAGTTATCTTTCAAAATACATATTAGTAAATGGGATCTGGGATTTTGTAAGTGCTTGGTTTTTTTCAGTTGTTTTAAATATTACTTCAAATAAGCAATGTGAACAAAATAACAAGTGACACGTTGTTACTTCTTACTGCATGGTTAAGGAGATCTTGCCCTTTTCCCTACCTAATGTGCTCTTAATTATGGATGAGTAAACTGTCTCAGTAATGAAAAAGAAAAGAAATTAGGAGAAGCCCTGTTGTTGCACTGTAAACAAGCTAAAAACCTTAAACAAATGGCTACTTACCTAGTTTGGTGATTTCTGGCCTCCTTTCACACCCTTTTTAAGTTTCCAGTTTTTTTCCAATGAATCTGCTGTGCAAAGGGCAGAAGTGGGAAGTTAGAAAGTGACAAACCATGAAAATGTAACAGTTAGACCAGTGATATTACAGACAGATTTGGTGAGCAGCTTGCACTTCTTCTTTGGACCTGACATACATGCTTGTGAAAACTGATGTTAGACAAGTGTTCCCATTGAAATCCATACCCTGTATGTAGGGACTTTCTGTCCTGCTTTCTGCAAAGTGGGACTTATTTTTGATCTTTTCATATCAAAATATGGAGAGGAAAAAGAAGGGGTACTGCTATGTTATGGGCACATACTTTAAATAAAGAAGATACCCAAAGGAGAAAGGTGTCACCTCAAAGCTTTCTTCTTTCCTTGGTAGTTTCGGTGTCTGCAACTGCTGAAATACACTGAAATGTTCTGGAGAGCTTTGATTGTTGTTATATTGACGTTTGAGCACCCAGTTTTGCTAAATTATCTCTGGGTAGTCAATGTGGACCTCCCTCTCATATTTTCTGTCTTGCTTTGTGTTTATCTAATTAGATAAAACTCAACCCTAAAAGCAAATGAGGGTAACAAGTTTTTTTGTATTCATGAAATTCTGCTGATGTTATTTTCACTAGGCTACATCATAAGTTGTCCTGTATCAACAGGCATACTTCAGGAAATCAAAGTTTTCCCAAAACACAAATTGGAAAACAAGCACAGTTCAGGGAAATAAACTAGAGTAGATCTTTCTTCTAGCTCAGCTTGAACTCTATCCATGTTCAGCATCACAGCACAAAGCAGGAGGGTGGGTGACATCCTCCCCAGATGGGAGTCATCAGTAACGATTTCTGTGTGTCTCTATCCTCAGTGTGGCATGCTAATTTGGAAGAGATTTATACGCAAAATCCTCAGAAAATTCATTCTATAAGTAATAAAATTATGCGTTATCATGCAAATCCAGTCTTAATACAAGATTGAAATTACTCAAAAGATGTTTACACCAATGTAGTAATGGAACTGCATTTGGCAATCACAAAAACAAGTTACTGTGGTTTATTTTATGACATAAATTATTTCATTTTAATATCTCTCCTGTCAAATTTACTTACCAAACTTTATACATAGTTCATGATTAGTTGTAAAAGAAGATTAGTTATAAAATAAGTCAGCTTAACATCCAGACACAGGATTTTAATAACAACTTGGTATACAAAGACTGTCAGGTGCTGTCTGCTAGTGAGAAATAAATAATACCCTAGACCCTTCACTGTAATTACCATCATTCACTGTATGTAGAGGATCCGCAGTGCGGCTCGTGCTGGCATACAGACAGAAACACTTAATGTCCCTTGCCTGGCTCCCAATGAAAGCCACAGAACGGGAGAGGATAATTGGTGGGCAATGGGAAGATATTTGCTTTGCTGAGACCCACAGGTGACTTCCCACACTGGTTCAAATAATGTGAGTAATTAAATGAAAGTCTGCTTCCCAAGTTCAAGCCACTTAAAACCACACAGACATACGATCACGCAAAGAGAAGTCCTTCACCTTTCCTGGGGTGAGAAGTCTCATCAATGTCCCAGTGATGCTCCCTGGTCACTGAGAAAATCACA